>NC_092768.1:76410673-76594316 GCF_047496795.1 Chiloscyllium punctatum
AACTCCTTTGTTCCCACCGTCTCCTTCCCCCATCTCCTCCACCCATCTCCTTCCCCTTCCTTCCCCCTTCTCCTTCCCCTTCCTTCCCCCATCCCCTACCCCATCTACTTCTCCCTTCCTTCCCCCATCCATTTTCCCCTATCTCCTTCCCCCTTCCTACCCCTACTATCCTTCCCCCATCTCCTTCCCCTTCCATCCGCCTCTATCTCCTTCCCCCATCTACTTGCCCCCATCTCCTTCCCCCTTCCTTCCCCCATCTCCTTCCCACCATCTCCTTCCCCCTTCCCTCCCCCATCTCCTCACCCCATCTCCTTCCCGCTTCCTTACACCGTATTTCCTTCTCCCCTATCTCCTTGCCCCTTCTCTTTCCCCTTCCTTCCATCCCATCCCCTTCACCCCTTATCTCCTTCCCCCTTACTTCCCCTATCTCCTTCCCCCATCTCCTTCACCCTTCCTTCCCCTTTCTTCCCCCATCTCCTTCCCCTTTCCTTCCCCCATATCTCCTTCCCCCTTCCTACCCCCATCTCCTTCCCCCTTTCATCCCCCCATCTCCTTCCCCATCTCGTTCCCCCTTCCTTGCCCCCATCTCCTTCTCCCCAACTCCTTCCTCCTTCCTTCCCCACCTCATTCCCCTTCCTTCACCCCAATCTCCTTCTCCCCCATCTCCTTCCCCCTTCCTTCGCCCCTATCTCCTTCCCCGCTCCTTCCCCCATCTCCTTCCCCATCTCAATCCACCTTCCTTCCCCCCATCTCCTTCCCCCTATCTCCTTCCCGCTTCCTTCCCCCACAATTTCCTTCCCCCCTTCCTTCCCTCCATCTCCTTCCCCTATCTCCTTCCCCCTTCCTTAGCCCGATCTCCCTCCCACCATCCTTCCCCCATCTCCTTCCCCCCATCTCCTCTCCACCCCATCTCCTTCCCCCTTCCTTCCCCCATCTCCTTCCCCCATCTCCTTCCCCCTTCCTTCCCCATCTCTCATCCCCCTTCCTACCCCCTATCTCCTTCCCCATCTCCTTCCTACTTACTTCCCCCCTCTCCTTCCCTCCTATATCCTTCCCCCTTCCTTCCCCACCTCCTCCCCCCCTATCTCTTCCCCCTTCCTTACCCCGTATCTCCTTCTCCCCATCTCCTTGCCCCTATCACTTTCCTCTTCCTTCCCCTCCCCATCCCCTCACCCCCTTATCTCCTTCCCCCTTCCCCCCCCTATCTCCTTCCCCATCTCCTTCCCCATCTCCTTCCCCCTTCCTTCCCCCATCTCCTTCCCCCTTCCCTTCCCCCCCATATTCCCTTCCCCTTCCTACCCCATCTCCTTCCCCCCTTCCATCCCCCATCTCCTTCCCCTATCTCCTTCACCCTTCCTTGCCCCCATCTCCTTCCCCCAACTCCTTCCCCCTTCCTTCCCCATCTCCCTTCCCCCATCCTTCACCCACTATCTCCTTTCCCCCTTCCTTCTCCCATCTCCTCTCCCCATTTCCTTACCCCTCCTTCCCCCCCTACCTCCTCCTCCCCTCCTTCCCACCATCTCCTTCCCCCTATCTCCTCCCTCCCCCCACAATCTCCTTCCCCCCTTCCTTCACCCCATCTCCTCCCCCCTTCCTCCCCCCATCTCCTCCCCCATCTCCTTCCCCCTTCCTTCACCAATCCCTTCCCCCCCATCTCCTTCCCCCTCCTTCCCCCGCTTCTCCTTCCACCCCGATCTCCTTCACCCTTATCTCCTTCCCCCTCTATCCCCTTCCCCCTTCTCTTTCCCCCCTCCTTCCCCCCATCTCCTTCCCCCCATCTCCTTCTCCCTTCCTTCTGCCCCATCTCTTTCCCCCTATCTCTTCCCCCTTGCTCCCCCCCCCCCCATCTCCTTCCCCCTTCCTACCGCCCCTATCTCCTTCCCCCATCTCCTTCCCCATTTATTCCTCCATCTCTTTCACCTCTATCTCCTTCCCCCTTCCTTCCCCCATCTCCTTCCCCCCATCTCCTTCCCCCTTCCTTCACCCTATCTCCTTTGCCCTATCCCCGTCCCCCTTCCTTCCCCCATCTTCTTCACACCTCTCTCCTTCACCCTTCCTTCCCCCATCGCCTCCATCGCCTCCCATCTCCTTTCCCCTTCCTTCCCCCATCTCCTTCCCACCTATCTCCTTCCCCCTTCCTTCTCCATCACCTTCCCCCTATCTCCTTTCCCTTCCTTCCCCCGTATGCCTGCTCCCCTATTTCCTTGCCCCATCTTCTTCCCCATCCCCTTCCTCTTCCTTCTGCCCTATCTCCTTCTCCCCTATCTCCTTCCCCCCTCTCCTTCTCCCCTATGTCATCCCCCCATATCCTTTCCCCCATCTGCTTCCACCTATCTCCTTCCCCCTTCCTTCCCCCCGTATCTCCTTCCCCCATCTCCTTCCCCCTTCTTTCCCACCATCTCCTTCCCCCATCTCCCTCCACCCCATCTCCTTCCCCTTCCTTCCCACCTATGTGCTTCCACCCTATCTCCTTTCCCCATCTCCTTCCACTTCCTTCCCCCTTCTCCTTCCCCCATCTCCTTCACCCCATCTCCTTCCCCTCTACCTCCTTCACCCATCTCCTTCCCCTTCCTTCCCCCCATCTCCTTCCACTTCCTACCTCCTATCTCCTTCCCCCATCTCCATCCCACCTCTCTCCTTCCCCTTCCTTCCCCATCTCCTTCCCTCCAATCTCGTTCCCCTTCCTTCCCCATATCTCCTTCTCCCCTATCTCTTTGCCCCATCTTCTTCCCCCATCTCCTTTCCCTTCCTTCCCCCGTATCCCCTTCTCCCCTATTTCCTTGCCCCATCTTCTTCCCCAATTCCTTCCCCCTTCCTTCCCCTATCTCCTTCCCCCATCCCCTTCCCTCTTCCTTCTGCCCTATCTCCTTCTCCCCTATCTCCTTCCCCCCTCTCCATCTCCTCTATCTCATTCCCCCCATATCCTTCCCCATTTCCTTCCCCCTATCTCCTCCCCCTTCCTTCCCCCCATACCTCCTTCCCACCTATCTCCTTCCCCCTATCTCCTTCCCCCTTCGTTCCCACCATCTCCTTCCCCCATCTCCCTCCACCCCATCTCCTTCCCTTCCTTCCCCCATGTGCTTCCACCCTATCTCCTTGTCCCATCTCCTTCCCACTTCCTTCCCCCTTCTCCTTCCCCCCAATCTCCTTCACTCCATCTCGTTCCCCTCTATCTCCTTCCCCCATCTCTTCCCCTTCCTTCCCCTCATCTCCTTCCCCTTCCTTCCCCCCATCGCTTTCCCCCATCTCCTTCCCCCTTCCTACCCCCTATCTCCTTTCCCCATCTCCTTCCCCCTTCCTTCGGCATCTATCTCCTTCCCTATCTCCATCCCGCTATCTCCTTCCTCCTATCTCCTTGCCCCCATCTCCTTCCCCATTTCTTCCTCCCATCTCTTTCACCCCTATCTCCTTCCCCCTTCATCCCCCATCTCCTTCCCCCATCTCCTTCCCCTTCCTTCCCCCATCTCCTTCCCCTCTCTCCTTCCCCTTCCTTACCCCATCTCCTTCCAACTATCGCCTCCCCTTCCTTCCCTCCACTCCTTCCCACCTATCTCCTTCCCCTATTGCCTCTCCCTTCCTTCCCTCCTCTCCTTCCCACCTCTCTCCTTCCCCCTTCCTTGCCCCCATCTCCTCCCCCCTATCTCCTTCCCCCTTCCTTACCCCGTATCTCCTTCTCCCCTATCTCCTTGCCCCTATCTCTTTCCCCTTTCTTCCTCCCCATCCCCTTCACCCCTTATCTCCTTCCGCCTTCCTCCCCCATCTCCTTCCCCATCTCCTTCCCCCCTCCTTCCCCCTTTCTTCCCCCAACTCCTTCCCCGTTCCTACCCCATCTCCTTCCCCCTTCCATCCCCCCATCTCCTTCCCCTATCTCCTTCCCCATTCCTTCCACCCTATCCCCTTCCCCATCCCCTTCCCTCTAACTTCTGCCCTATCTCCTTCTCCCCAATCTCCTTCCCACTCTCCTTTTCCCCATCTCATTTCCTCTATCTCCTTCCCTCCATCTCCCTCTCCCCATCTCCTTCCCCCTATCTCATTCCACCTTCCTTCCCCCATATCTCCTTCCCACCTATCTCCTTCCCCCTTTGTTCCCACCATCTCCTTCCCCCATCTGCCTCCACCCCAAGTCATTCCCGCTTCCTTCCCCATCTGCTTCCCCCCATCTCCTTGTCCCCTCTCCTTCCCACTTCCTTCCCCCTTCTCCTTCCCCCAGATCTCCTTCACCCCATCTCCTTCCCCTCTATCTCCTTCCGCCATCTCTTTTCCCTTCCTTCCCCCATCTCCTTCCTCATCTCCTTCTCCCTTCCTTCCCCATCTCTATCCCCCTATCTCCTCCCCCTTCCTACCCCCTATCTCCTTCCCCCATCCTCCCTTCCCCCTTCCTTCACCCCTTCTCCTTCTCCCCTATCTCCTTCCCCTTCCTTCCCCCTTATCTTCTTCTCCCCATTTCCTTACCCATTCCTTCCCCCTATCTCCTTCCCCCCTCCTTCCCCCATCTCCTTCCCCATCTCCATCCACCTCCTTCCCCCATCTCCGTTACCCCTATGTCCTTCCCCCGTCCTTCCCCCACAATCTCCTTCCCCCTTCCTTCCCCCCATCTCCTTCCCCCATCCTTCCCCCATCTCCTTCCCCCTTCCATCTCTCATCCTTCCCCCACTCCTTCCCCCTTCCTTCCCCCTTCTCCTTCCACCCGAGCTCCTTCACACTTATCCCCTTCCCTCTATCTCCTTCCCCATCTCCTTCCCCCTTCCTTCCCCCATCTCCTTCCCCATTTCCTTCCCCATTTCTTCCTCCATCTCTTTCTCCTCTATCTCTTTCCCCCTATCTCCTTCCCCCTTCGTTCCCCCATCTCCTTCCCTCACTATCTCCTTCCCCCTTCCTTTCCCCATCTGTTTCCCCCCATCTCCGTCCCCCTTCCTTACCCCAACATCTCCTTCTTCCTTCCATCCCCCGTCTCCTCCCCCATCTCCTTCCCCCTTTCTTCCCCCATTTTCTTCCCCCTATCTCCTTCCCCCTTCCTTCCCCCATCTCCTTCCACTATCTCCTTCCCCCTTCCTTCCCACATCTCCTTCCCCCATCTCCTTCCCCCTTCCTTCCCCGTATCTCCTTCCCCCAATCTCCTTGCCCCTATCTTCTTCCCCATCTCATTCCCCCTTCCTTCCCCATATCTCCTTCCTCCATCCCCTTCCCTCTTCCTTCTGCCCTATCTCCTTCTCCCCTATATCCATCCCCCCTCTCCTTCTCCCCTATCTCATTCCCCCCTCTATCCTTCCCCCCATCTACTTTCCCCTCTCTCCTTCCGCCTTCCTTCCCCCGTATCTCCTTCCCACCTATCTCCTTTCCCTTCTTTCCCCATCTCCTTCCCCCCTCCTTCCCAGTCTCGTTCCCCCTATCTCCTTCCCCGTTCGTTCCCCCATCTCCTTCCCTCACTATCTCCTTCCCGCTTCCTTTCCCCATTTGATTTCCCCCCATCTCCGTCCCCCTTCCTTACCCCACATCTCCTTCTTCCTTCCATCCCCCATCTCCTTCCCCACCTCCTTCCCCCTCCTTTTCCCATCTCCATCCCACGCTATCTCCTTCCCCCTTCCTTCCCCCCTATCTGCTTCCCCCATCTCCTTCCCCCTTCCTTACCCCGTCTCATTCCTCATTCCTTCCCCCAATCTCCTTCCTCCTTCCTTCCCCAGATTTCATTCCCCCTTCCTTCCCCCCATCTCCCAACCCCATCTCCTTCCCCTATCTCATTCCCCCTTCCTTCCCCCTGATCTCCTTCCCCCACATCTCAGTCCCCCCTTCCTTCCCCACAACTCCTTCCCCGCTATCTCCTTCCCCCTTTCTTCCCCCATCTCCTTCCCCCTTCCTTCCCCCAATCCTTCCCCAGCCTCCTTCCCTCATCCTTCCCCATCTCCTTCCCCCTTCCTTCCCCCATCTCCTTCCCCATCCTTCCCCCATATCCTTCCCCCGCTATCTCCTTCCCCCTTCCTTCCCCCCATCTCCTTCCCCCTTCATTCCCCCTATCTTCTTCGCCCTTCCTTGCCTCCGATCTGCTTCCCCCATCTCTTTCCCCCTTCCTTACCCCATCTTGTTCCCCCTTCCTTCCCCCACATCTCCTTCTTCCTTCCAAACCCCCATCTCCTTCCCCCATCTCCATCCCCCGCTAACTCCTTCCCCCTTCCTTCCCCCATCTGCTTCCCCCATCTCCTTCCCCCTTCCTTCCCCCTGATCTCCTTCCCCCTTCCTTCCCCCACATCTCAGTCCCCCCTTCCTTCCCCACAACTCCTTCCCCGCTATCTCCTTCCCCCTTTCTTCCCCCATCTCCTTCTCCCTTCCTTCCCCCCAATCCTTCCCCAGCCTCCTTCCCTCATCCTTCCCCATCTCTGTCCCCCTTCCTTCCCCCATCTCCTTCCACCGCTATCTCCTTCCCCATCCTTCCCCCATATCCTTCCCCCGCTATCTCCTTCCCCCTTCCTTCCCCGCATCTCCTTCCCCCTTCCTTCCCCCTATCTTCTTCGCCCTTCCTTGCCCCCGATCTGCTTCCCCCATCTCCTTCCCCCTTCCTTACCCCCATCTTGTTCCCCCTTCCTTCCCCCACATCTCCTTCTTCCTTCCAAACCCCCATCTCCTTCCCCCATCTCCATCCCCCGCTAACTCCTTCCCCCTTCCTTCCCCCATCTGCTTCCCCCATCACCTTCCCCTTCCTTCCCCCTGATCTCCTTCCCCCTTCCTTCCCCCACATCTCAGTCCCCCCTTCCTTCCCCACAACTCCTTCCTCGCTATCTCCTTCCCCCTTTCTTCCCCCATCTCCTTCCCACATCTCCTTCCCCTTCCTTCCCCCCAACCCTTCCCAGCCTCCTTCCCTCATCCTTCCCTATTCTCCTTCCCCTTCCTTCCCCATCTCCTTCCACCGCTATCTCCTTCCCCCATCCTTCCCCCATATCCTTCCCCCGCTATCTCCTTCCCCCTTCCTTCCCCCCCATCTCCTTCCCCCTTCCTTCCCCCTATCTTCTTCGCCCTTCCTTGCCCCCGATCTGCTTCCCCCATCTCCTTCCCCCTTCCTTACCCCCATCTTGTTCCCCCTTCCTTCCCCCCACATCTCCTTCTTCCTTCCAAACCCCCATCTCCTTCCCCCATCTCCATCCCCCGCTATCTCCTTCCACCTTCCTTCCCCCATCTGCTTCCCCCATCTCCTTCCCCCTTCCTTACACCTCATCTCCTTCTCCCCCATCTCCTTCCCCCTTCCTTCCCACCCAATCTCCTTCACCCTATCTCCTTCCCTCTTCCTTCCCCCTATCCCCTTCCCACACTATCTCCTTCCCCGTTCCTTTCCCCCATCTCCTTCCCCCTTCCTTCCCACCTATCTGCTTCCCCATCTCCTTCCCCCTTCTTTACCCCCATCTCCTTCCACCTTCCTTACCCCACATCTCCTTCCCCCATTCCTTGCCCATCTCCTTCCCCCATCTCCTTCCCCCTTCCTTCCCCCTATCTTCTTCGCCCTTCCTTGCCCACGATCTGCTTCCCCCATCTCCTTCCCCCTTCCTTACCCCCATCTTGTTCCCCCTTCCTTCCCCCACATCTCCTTCTTCCTTCCAAACCCCCATCTCCTTCCCCCATCTCCATCCCCCGCTATCTCCTTCCCCCTTCCTTCCCCCATCTGCTTCCCCCATCTCCTTCCCCCTTCCTTACACCTCATCTCCTTCTCCCACATCTCCTTCCCCCTTCCTTCCCACCCAATCTCCTTCACCCTATCTCCTTCCCTCTTCCTTCCCCCTATCCCCTTCCCGCGCTATCTCCTTCCCCGTTCCTTTCCCCCATCTCCTTCCCCCTTCCTTCCCACCTATCTGCTTCCCCCATCTCCTTCCCCCTTCTTTACCCCCATCTCCTTCCACCTTCCTTACCCCACATCTCCTTCCCCCATTCCTTCCCCATCTCCTTCCCCCATCTCCTTCCCCTTCCTTCCCCCGTAATTCTTCCCCTATCGCTTTCCCCTTCCTACCCCCATCTCCTTCCCCCTTCCTTCCCCATCTCTTTCCCCTGCTATTTCCTTCACCCTTCCTTCCCCCCATCTCCATCCCCCTATCTCTTTCCCCCTTCCTTCCACTCTATCTGCTTCCCCCCATCTCCTTCCCCCTTTCTTACCCTCTATCTCGTTCCTCATTCCTTCCCCCCAATCTTCTTCCCCATTCCTACACCCCACATTTCATTCCCCCTTCCTTCCCCGCATCTCCTTCCCCCATCTCCTTCCCCCTTCCTTCCCCCCAATCCTTCCCCCTGTCTCCTTCCCCCTTCCTTCCCCATCTCCTTCTCCCTTCCTTCCCCCATCTTCTTCCCCCTCTATCTCCTTCCCCCCATCTGCTTCCCCCATCTCCTTCCACCTTCCTTACCTCATCTTGTTCTCCCTTCCTCCCTCCCTATATCCTTCCCCATTCCTTCCCCCACATCTCCTTCCCACATCCTTCCCCCATCTCATTCCCCCTTCCTTCCCCCCAATCTCCTTCCCTCATCTCCTTCTCCCCCATCTGCTTCCCCCTATCTCCTTCCCCCTTCTTTCCCCCATCTCCTTCCCCTATCTCCTTCCCCCTTACTTCCCCAATCTCCGTCCCCTTCCTTCCTTCCCCCACATCTCCTCCCCTCTTCATTCCCCATCTCCTTCCCCCTTTCTTTCCCCATCTCCTTCCCCTTTCCCTGCCTATCTCCTCCCCCCATCTACTTCTCCCTCCTTCACCCTATCTCCTTCCCCCTTCACCTTCCCCCCCATCACCTTCCCCCTTCCTTCCCCATCTCCTTCCCCCATCTCCTTCCCTCTTCCTTCCCCCCTAATCCGTCCCCTATCTCCTTCCCCCTTCCTTCCCCCATCTCCTTCCCCCACTATCTCCTTCGTCCTTCCCCCTATCTCCTTCCCCCCATCTTCTTCCCCCATCTCCTTCCCCATTCCTGCCCCCTATCTCCTTCCCCACCATCTTCTTCCCCCTCTCTCCTTCCCCCCTTATCTCCTTTGCCCTTCCTTACCCCTTCCTTCCCCCTTCTTTCCCCATCTCCTTCCCCCATCTCCTTCCCACTTCCTTCCCCATCTCCTTCCCCCTTCCTTCCTCCCCTATCTCCTTCCCCCCAATCTCCTTCCCCCATCCTTCCCCCACATCTCCTCCCGCCTTCCTTCCCCCATCTCCTTCCCCCTTTCGTTCCCCATCTCCTTCCCCTTTCCTTACCCCATCTCCTCCCCCCATCTCGTTCCACTTCATTCCCCCTATCTCCTTCCCCCATCTCCTTCCCCCTATCTCCTTCCCCCTTCCTTCCCCATCTTCTTCCCTCTTCCTTCCCCCAATCCTTCCCCTATCTCGTTCCCCCTTCCTTCCCCCATCTCCTTCCCCCAATATCTCCTTCGCCCTTCCTTCCCATCTCCTTCCCCCTATCTCCTTCCCACTTCCTTCCCCTTCCTTCGCCATATCCTTCCCCCTATCTCCTTCCCTCTTCCTACCCCCCAATCCTACCCCTACCTCCTTCCCCCTTATTTCCCCATCTCCTTCCCCCCATCTCCATCCCACTTCCTTCCCCCATCTCCTTCCCCCTTCCTTCCTCCCCTATCTCCTTCCCCCAATCACCTTCCCCCTTCCTTCCCCCACATCTCCTCCCCCCTTCCTTCCCCATCTCCTTCCCCCTTTCTTTCCCCATCTCCTTCCCCTTTCCTTCCCCCATCTCCTCCCCCCATCTCCTTCCCCCTTCATTCCCCCTATCTCCTTCCTCCATCTCCTTCCCCCTATTTCCTTCCCCCTTCCATCCCCAGCTACTTCCCTCTTCCTGCCCTCCTAATCCTTCCCCTATCTCCTTCCCCCTTCCTTCCCCCCATCTCCTTCCCCCAATATCTCCTTCCTCCTTCCTTCCCCCCAGCTCCTCCTCCCCTATCTCCTCACCTACGTCTTCCCCCACCTCCTTCCCCCTTCCCTACCCCTTCCTTCCCCCTTCCTTCCTCCCATCTCCTTCCCCTAACTCCTTCCTCCTGCCTTACCCCCATCTTGTTCCCCGTTCCTTCCCCCATCTCCTTCCCCATTCCTTCCCCCACATCTCTTTCCCCCTTCCTTCCCCCATCTCCTTCCCCCCTCCTACCCCCCATTTCCCACCCCCATCTCCTTTCCCCTATCTCATTCCCCCTTCCTTCCCCCCATTCACCTTCCCCCATCTCCTACCCCTTCCTTCCCCCTATCTCCTTCCCCATCTCCCTCCCCCTTCCTTACCCCCCATCTCGTTCCTCATTCCTTCCCCCCAATCTCGTTCCCCATTCCTTCCCCCCACATTTCATTCCCCCTTTCTTCCCTCATCTTCTTCCCCCTATCTCCTTCCCCCTTCCTTCCCCCATCTCCTTCCACTATCTCCTTCCCCCTTCCTTCCCACATCTCCTTCCCCCATCTCCTTCCCCCATCTCCTTCCCCGTATCTCCTTCCCCTATCTCCTTGCCCTTATCTTCTTCCCCATCTCATTCCCCCTTCCTTCCCCATATCTCCTTCCTCCATCCCCTTCCCTCTTCCTTCTGCCCTATCTCCTTCTCCTCTATATCCTTCCCCCCTCTCCTTCTCCCCTATCTCATTCCCCCCTCTATCCTTCCCCCCATCTACTTCCCCCTCTCTCCTTCCGCCTTCCTTCCCCCGTATCTCCTTCCCACCTATCTCCTTTCCCTTCTTTCCCCATCTCCTTCCCCCCTCCTTCCCAGTCTCTTTCCCCCCTATCTCCTTCCCCCTTCGTTCCCCCATCTCCTTCCCTCACTATCTCCTTCCCGCTTCCTTTCCCCATCTGATTCCCCCATCTCCGTCCCCCTTCCTTACCCCACATCTCCTTCTTCCTTCCATCCCCCATCTCCTTCCCCACCTCCTTCACCCTCCTTTCCCCATCTCCATCCCACGCTATCTCCTTCCCCCTTCCTTCCCCCCTATCTGCTTCCCCCATCTCCTTCCCCCTTCCTTACCCCGTCTCATTCCTCATTCCTTCCCCCCAATCTCCTTCCCCCTTCCTTCCCCCAGATTTCATTCCCCCTTCCTTCCCCCCATCTCCCAACCCCATCTCCTTCCCCTATCTCATTCCCCCTTCCTTCCCCCTGATCTCCTTCCCCCTTCCTTCCCCCACATCTCAGTCCCCCCTTCCTTCCCCACAACTCCTTCCCCGCTATCTCCTTCCCCCTTTCTTCCCCCATCTCCTTCCCCCTTCCTTCCCCCCAATCCTTCCCCAGCCTCCTTCCCTCATCCTTCCCCATCTCCTTCCCCCTTCCTTCCCCCATCTCCTTCCACCGCTATCTCCTTCCCCATCCTTCCCCCATATCCTTCCCCCGCTATCTCCTTCCCCCTTCCTTCCCCCCATCCCTTCCTTCCCCCTATCTTCTTCGCCCTTCCTTGCCCCCGATCTGCTTCCCCCATCTCCTTCCCCCTTCCTTACCCCCATCTTGTTCCCCCTTCCTTCCCCCACATCTCCTTCTTCCTTCCAAACCCCCATCTCCTTCCCCCATCTCCAACCCCCGCTAACTCCTTCCCCCTTCCTTCCCCCATCTGCTTCCCCATCTCCTTCCCCCTTCCTTCCCCCTGATCTCCTTCCCCCTTCCTTCCCCCACATCTCAGTCCCCCCTTCCTTCCCCACAACTCCTTCCCCGCTATCTCCTTCCCCCTTTCTTCCCCCATCTCCTTCCCCCTTCCTTCCCCCCAATCCTTCCCCAGCCTCCTTCCCTCATCCTTCCCCATCTCCTTCCCCCTTCCTTCCCCCATCTCCTTCCACCGCTATCTCCTTCCCCATCCTTCCCCCATATCCTTCCCCCGCTATCTCCTTCCCCCTTCCTTCCCCCCATCTCCTTCCCCCTTCCTTCCCCCTATCTCCTTCGCCCTTCCTTGCCCCCGATCTGCTTCTCCCAACTCCTTCCCCCTTCCTTACCCCCATCTTGTTCCCCCTTCCTTCCCCCACATCTCCTTCTTCCTTCCAAACCCCCATCTCCTTCCCCCCATCTCCATCCCCCGCTATCTCCTTCCCCCTTCCTTCCCCCATCTGCTTCCCCCATCGCCTTCCCCCTTCCTTACACCTCATCTCCTTCTCCCACATCTCTTTCCCCCTTCCTTCCCACCCAATCTACTTCACCCTATCTCCTTCCCTCTTCCTTCCCCCATCCCCTTCCCGCGCTATCTCCTTCCCCGTTCCTTTCCCACATCTCCTTCCCCCTTCCTTCCCACCTATCTGCTTCCCCCATTTCCTTCCCCCTTCTTTACCCCCATCTCCTTCCCCCTTCCTTCCCCCATCTCTTTCCCCTGCTATTTCCTTCACCCTTCCTTCCCCCCATCTCCATCCCCCTTCCTTACCCTCTATCTCGTTCCTCATTCCTTCCCCCCAATCTTCTTCCCCATTCCTACACCCCACATTTCATTCCCCCTTCCTTCCCCGCATCTCCTTCCCCCATCTCCTTCCCCCTTCCTTCCCCCCAATCCTTCCCCCTGTCTCCTTCCCCCTTCCTTCCCCATCTCCTTCTCCCTTCCTTTCCCCATCTCCTTCCCCCTCTATCTCCTTCCCCCCATCTGCTTCCCCATCTCCTTCCACCTTCCTTACCCCATCTTGTTCTCCCTTCCTCCCTCCCTATATCCTTCCCCATTCCTTCCCCCACATCTCCTTCCCCCATCCTTCCCCCATCTCATTCCCCCTTCCTTCCCCCCAATCTCCTTCCCCCATCTCCTTCCCCCTCCTTCCCCATCTCCTTCTCCCCGATCTGCTACCCCTATCTCCTTCCCCCTTCTTTCCCCCATCTCCTTCCCCTATCTCCTTCCCCCTTCCTTCCCCAATCTCCGTCCCCCTTCCTTCCTCCCTCCCCTATCTCCTTCCCCCAATCTCCTTCCCCCTTCCTTCCCCCACATCTCCTCCCCTCTTCCTTCCCCATCTTCTTCCCCCTTTCTTTCCCCATCTCCTTCCCCTTTCCCTGCCTATCTCCTCCCCCCATCTACTTCCCCCTCCTTCACCCTATCTCCTTCCCCCTTCTCCTTCCCCCCTATCAGCTTCCCCCTCCTTCCCGATCTCCTTCCCCCCATCTCCTTCCCTCTTCCTTCCCCCCAATCCGTCCCCTATCTCCTTCCCCCTTCCTTCCCCCATCTCCTTCCCCCACTATCTCCTTCGTCCTTCCCCCTATCTCCTTCCCCCCTATCTTCTTCCCCCATCTCCTTCCCCATTCCTGCCCCCTCTCTCCTTCCCCCCTTATCTCCTTTGCCCTTCCTTACCCCTTCCTTACCCCTTCTTACCCCATCTCCTTCCCCCATCTCTTTCCCACTTCCTTCCCCCATCTCCTTCCCCCTTCCTTCCTCCCCTATCTCCTTCCCCCCAATCTCCTTCCCCCATCCTCCCCCACATCTCCTCCCGCCTTCCTTCCCCCATCTCCTTCCCCCTTACGTTCCCCATCTCCTTCACCTTCCTTACCACATCTCCTCCCCCCATCTCGTTCCACTTCATTCCCCCTATCTCCTTCCCCCATCTCCTTCCCCCATCTCCTTCCCCCTTCCTACCCCATCTCCTTCCCTCTTCCTTCCCCCAATCCTTCCGCTATCTCCTTCCCCCTTCCTTCCCCCCATCTCCTTCCCCCAATATCTCCTTCGCCCTTCCTTCCCCCCATCTCCTTCCCCCCTATCTCCTTTCCACTTCCTTCCCCTTCCTTCGCCATATCCTTCCATCCCTATCTCCTTCCCTCTTCCTCTCCCCCAATCCTTCCCCTACCTCCTTCCCCCTTCTTTCCCTATCTCCTTCCCCCCCATCTCCATCCCACTTCCTTCCCCATCTCCTTCCCCCTCCCTTCCTCCCCTATCTCCTTCCCCCCAATCACCTTCCCCCTTCCTTCCGCCACATCTCCTCCCCCTTCCTTCCCCCATCTCCTTCCCCCTTTCTTTCCCCATCTCCTTCCCCTTCATTCCCCCTATCTCCTTCCCCCATCTCCTTCCCCCTATTTCCTTCCCCCTTCCATCCCCAGCTCCTTCCCTCTTCCTTCCCCCCTAATCCTTCCCCTATCTCCTTACCCCTTCCTTCCCCCCATCTCCTTCCCCAAAATCTCCTTCCCCCTTCCTTCCCCCAACTCCTTCACCCCTAATCTCCTCACCTACGTCTTCCCCCATCTTCTTCCCCCTTCCCTACCCCTTCCTTCCCCCTTCCTTCCCCCATCTCCTTCCCCATTCCTTCCCCCACATCTCTTTCCCCCTTCCTACCCCCATCTCCTTCCCCCCTACTTCCCCCCGCCATTTCCCACCCCCATCTCCTTTCCCCTATCTCATTCCCCTTCCTTCCCCCATTCACCTTCCCCCCATCTTCCCACCCCTTCCTTCCCCCTATCTACTTCCTCTCATCTCCTCCCCCTATCTCCTTCCCCCTTCCTTACCCCCATCTCCTTCCTCCATCTCCTTCCCCCTTCCTTCCCCAAATCTCCTTCCCACTTCCTTCAACCCATCTCCTTACCCCATCTCCTTCCCCATCCTTCCCCCGCCTCCTTCCCCAATCTCATTCCCCCTTCCTTCCCCCATCTCTTTCCCCCTTCCATCCCCCATCTCCTTCACCCTTCCATACCCCCATCTCCTTCTCCACTATCTCCTTCCCCATTCCTGCCCCGCTATCTCCTTTTCCCCGATCTCCTTCCTTCTTCCTTCCCGATCTCCTTCTCCCCCTTCTCCTTCCCCCTTCCTTCCCCCAATCTCCTTCTCCCCTATCTCATTCCGCATTCCTTCTCCCCCATCTCTTTCCCCTATTTCCTTCCCCCTTCTTCCCCCATCTCCTTCCCCCATCTCCTTCCCACTTCCTTCCCCCCACATCCTTCCCCCTTCCTTCCTCCCCTATCTCCTTCCCCAATCTCCTTCCCCCTTCCTTCCCCCACATCTCCACCCCCCTTCCTTCCCCCATCTCCTTCCCCCTTTCTTTCCCATCTCCTTCCCCTTACCTTCCCCCCTATCTCCTACCCCCCATCTCCTTCGCCCATCTCCTTCCCCCTTCCTTCCCCATCTCCTTGCCCCCATCTCCTTCCCTCTTCCTTCCCCCTAATCCTTCCCCTTTCTCCTTCCCCCTTCCTTCTCCCATCTCCTTCCCCCAATATCTCCTTCGCCCTTCCTTCCCCCCTATCTCCTTCCCCCTTATCTCCTTCCCCCTCCTTTCCCCTATCTCCTATCCCCTTCCTTCCCCCATCTCCTTCCCCCATCTCCGTCCTCCATCTCCTTCCCCCTATCTCCTTCCCCCTTCCTTCGCCATCTCCTTCCTCCATCTCCTTCCCTCTTCCTTCCCCCCCTAATCCGTCCCCATCTCCTTCCCGCTTCCTTCCCCCATCTCCTTCCACCACTATCTCCTTCGACCTTCCTTCCCCCATCTCCTTCCCCCCTATCTCCTTCCCCCTTCCTTCCACCTGATCTCCTTCCCTTATCTCCTTCCCCCTTCCTTCCCCACTATCTCCTTCCCCATCTCCACCCCCCATCTCCTTCCCCTTCCATCCCCATCTCCTTCCACCTCCTTCCCCCATCACATTCACCCTATCTCCTTCCCCCTTCCTTCCCCCATCTGCTTCCCCCATCTCCTTCCCCCTTCCTTACCACCATCTAATTCCACCTTCCTTCCCCCACATCTACTTCCCCCATTCCTTCCCCATCTCCTTTCCCTCCCCATCTCCTTTCCCCACATCAACTTCCCCCTTCCTTCACCCCAATCTCCTTCCCCATCTCCTTCCCCCTTCCTTCCCCATCTGCTTCCCCCATCTCCTTCCCCGTTCCTTACCCCCATCTCCTTCCCTCTCCTTCCCCCATCTGCTTCCCCCATCTCCTTCCCCCTTCCTTACCACCATCTAATTCCACCTTCCTTCCCCCACATCTACTTCCCCCCATTCCTTCCCCATCTCCTTCCCCCATCTGCTTCCCCCATCTGCTTCCCCCATTTCCTTCCCCTTCCTTACATCTCATCTCCTTCCCCCACAATCTCCTTCCCCTGAATCCTCCCCCTTCCTTCCCCCTATCTCCTTCCCCCACTATCTCCTTCCCCTTACCTTTCCCCCATTTCCTTCTCCCTTCCTTCCACCCTATCTGCTTCCCCCATCTCCTTCCCCCACATCTACTTCCCCCATTCCTTCCCCATCTCCTTTCCCCATATCAACTTCCCCCTTCCTTCACCCCAATCTCCTTCCCCCTATCTCCTTCCCCCTTTCTTTCCCCATCTCCTTCCCCTTTCACTGCCTATCTGTAATTCTTCCCCCCATCTACTTCCCCCTTCCTTCTCCCCATCTCCTTCCCCTTTCCTTCCCCCATCGCCTTCCCCCGCTATCTCCTTCCCAATTCCTTCACCCCAATCTCCTTCCCCCTATCTCCTTCCCCCTTTCTTTCCGCATCTCCTTCCCCTTTCACTGCCTATCTGTAATTCTTCCCCCCATCTACTTCCCCTTCCTTCCCCATCTCCTTCCCCCTTTCTTTCCCCATCTCCTTCCCCTTTCCCTGCCTATCTCCACCCCCCCATCTGCTTCCCCCTCCTTCACCCTATCTCCTTCCCCCATCTCCTTCCCCCCATCTCCTTCCCCCATCCTTCCCCATCTCCTTCCTCCCATCTCCTTCCCTCTTCCTTCCCCACTAATCCGTCCCCTATCTTCCTTCCCCCTTCGTTCCCCCCATCTCCTTTCCCCACATCAACTTCCCCCTTCCTTCCCCCCATAATTCTTCCCCCTATCTCTTTCCCCCTTCCTTCCCCCATCTCCTTCCCCCTTCCTTACTCCCCATCTCCTTCCACCTTCCTTCCCCAACATCTATTACCCCCATTCCTTCCCCATCTCCTTTCCCCATCTTCTTCCTGCTTCCTTCCCCCCCGTAATTCTTCCCCCCATCTACTTCCCCCTTCCTTCTCCCCATCTCCTTCCCCTTTCCTTCCCCCATCGCCTTCCCCCGCTATCTCCTTCCCAATTCCTTCCCCCATTCTCCTTCCCCCTATCTCCTTCTCCTTCCTTCCACCCTATCTGCTTCTCCCCATCTCCTTCCCCTTCCTTATCCCCGGTCTCGTTCCTCATTCCTTCCCCGCTATCTCCTTCCCCCATCCTTACCCCCCATCTCGTTCCTCATTCCTTCCCCCAATCTCCTTCCCCATTCCTTCCACCCACATTTCATTCCCCCTATCTTCACCCCATCTCCTTCCCCTATCTCCTTCCCCCTTACTTCCCCCATCTCCCACCCAACTCCTTCCCCATCTCCTTCCCCCTTCTTTCCCCCTATTTCCTTCCCCTTCCTTCACCCATCTCCTTCCCCCATCCTTCCCCCTATCTCCTTCCCCAATCTCCTTCCCCATTCCTTCCCCCCACATTTCATTCCCCTTCCTTCCCCCATCTCCTTCCCCTGTCTCCTTCCCCCATCTCCCACCCCCAACTCCTTCCCCATCTCCTTTCCCCTTCCTTCCCCCCATCTCCTTCCCCTTCCTTCCCCCTTCCTTCCCCCCATCTGCTTCCCCCATCTCCTTCCCCCTTCCTTACCCCCATCTTGTTCTCCCTTCCTTCCTCCCTATCTCCTTCCCCTTCCTTCCCCCCATCTCATTCCCCCTTCCTTCACCCCAATCTCCATCCCCCATCTCGTTCCCCCTTCCTTCCCCCATCTCCTTCTCCCCATCTCCTTTCCCCATCTCCTTCCCCTTCTTTCCCCCATCTCCTTCTCCCATCTCCTTCCCCCTTCCTTCCTCCCTCCCCTATCTCTTTCCCCATCTCCTTTCCCCTTCCTTCCCCCACATCTCCTCCCCCCTTCCTTCCCCATCTCCTTCCCCTTTCTTTCCCCATTTCCTTCTCCTTTCCCTGCCTATCTCCTTCCCCATCTCCTTCCCCCGATCTCCTTTCCCCTTCCTTCCCCATCTCCTTCCCCCATCTCCTTCCCTCTTCCTTCCCCCCTAATCCGTCCCTTATCTCCTTCCCCCTTCCTTCCACCCATCTCCTTCCCCCACTATCTCCTTCGCCCTTCCCCCTATCTCCTTCCCCCATCTTCTTCCCCCATCTCCTTCCCCCTTCCTTCCGCCATCTCCTTCCCCCATCTCCTTCCTCCATCTCCATCTCCCTTCCTTCCCCCCATCTCCTTAACGTATCTCCTTCCCCCTTCCTTCCCCCTATCTCCTTCCCCCTTCCTTCCCCCCATCTGCTTCCCCCATCTCCTTCCCCCTTTCTTACCCCCATCTTGTTCTCCCTTCTTTCCTCCCTATCTCCTTCCCCATTCCTTTCCCCACATCTCCTTCCCCCTTCCTTGCCCCCATCTCATTCCCCCTTCCTTCACCCCAATCTCCTTCCCCCATCTCCTTCCCCCTTCCTTCCCCCCATCTCCTTAACGTATATCCTTCCCCCTTCCTTCCCCCACAATCTCCTTCCCCCTGAATCCTCCCCCTTCCTTCCCCCTATCTCCTTCCCCCACTATCTCCTTCCCCTTACCTTTCCCCCATTTCCTTCTCCCTTCCTTCCACCCTATCTGCTTCCCCCATCTCCTTCCCCCACATCTACTTCCCCCATTCCTTCCCCATCTCCTTTCCCCATATCAACTTCCCCCTTCCTTCACCCCAATCTCCTTCCCCCTATCTCCTTCCCCCTTTCTTTCCCCATCTCCTTCCCCTTTCACTGCCTATCTGTAATTCTTCCCCCCATCTACTTCCCCCTTCCTTCTCCCCATCTCCTTCCCCTTTCCTTCCCCCATCGCCTTCCCCCGCTATCTCCTTCCCAATTCCTTCACCCCAATCTCCTTCCCCTATCTCCTTCCCCCTTTCTTTCCGCATCTCCTTCCCCTTTCACTGCCTATCTGTAATTCTTCCCCCCATCTACTTCCCCCTTCCTTCCCCATCTCCTTCCCCCTTTCTTTCCCCATCTCCTTCCCCTTTCCCTGCCTATCTCCACCCCCCATCTGCTTCCCCCTCCTTCACCCTATCTCCTTCCCCCATCTCCTTCCCCCCATCTCCTTCCCCCATCCTTCCCCATCTCCTTCCTCCCATCTCCTTCCCTCTTCCTTCCCCACTAATCCGTCCCCTATCTCCTTCCCCCTTCGTTCCCCCCATCTCCTTTCCCCACATCAACTTCCCCCTTCCTTCCCCCCATAATTCTTCCCCCTATCTCTTTCCCCCTTCCTTCCCCCATCTCCTTCCCCCTTCCTTACTCCCCATCTCCTTCCACCTTCCTTCCCCAACATCTATTACCCCCATTCCTTCCCCCATCTCCTTTCCCCATCTTCTTCCTGCTTCCTTCCCCCCCGTAATTCTTCCCCCCATCTACTTCCCCCTTCCTTCTCCCCATCTCCTTCCCCTTTCCTTCCCCCATCGCCTTCCCCCGCTATCTCCTTCCCAATTCCTTCCCCCCATTCTCCTTCCCCCTATCTCCTTCTCCCTTCCTTCCACCCTATCTGCTTCTCCCCATCTCCTTCCCCCTTCCTTATCCCCCGTCTCGTTCCTCATTCCTTCCCCCGCTATCTCCTTCCCCCATCCTTACCCCCATCTCGTTCCTCATTCCTTCCCCCAATCTCCTTCCCCATTCCTTCCACCCACATTTCATTCCCCCTATCTTCACCCCATCTCCTTCCCCCTATCTCCTTCCCCCTTACTTCCCCCATCTCCCACCCCAACTCCTTCCCCATCTCCTTCCCCCTTCTTTCCCCCTATTTCCTTCCCCTTCCTTCACCCATCTCCTTCCCCCATCCTTCCCCCTATCTCCTTCCCCAATCTCCTTCCCCATTCCTTCCCCCCACATTTCATTCCCCCTTCCTTCCCCCATCTCCTTCCCCCTGTCTCCTTCCCCCTTCCTTCCCCCATCTCCCACCCCCAACTCCTTCCCCATCTCCTTTCCCCTTCCTTCCCCCCATCTCCTTCCCCTTCCTTCCCCCTTCCTTCCCCCCATCTGCTTCCCCCATCTCCTTCCCCCTTCCTTACCCCCATCTTGTTCTCCCTTCCTTCCTCCCTATCTCCTTCCCCCTTCCTTCCCCCCATCTCATTCCCCCTTCCTTCACCCCAATCTCCATCCCCCATCTCGTTCCCCCTTCCTTCCCCCATCTCCTTCTCCCCATCTCCTTTCCCCATCTCCTTCCCCCTTCTTTCCCCCATCTCCTTCTCCCATCTCCTTCCCCCTTCCTTCCTCCCTCCCCTATCTCTTTCCCCATCTCCTTTCCCCTTCCTTCCCCCACATCTCCTCCCCCCTTCCTTCCCCATCTCCTTCCCCCTTTCTTTCCCCATTTCCTTCTCCTTTCCCTGCCTATCTCCTTCCCCATCTCCTTCCCCCGATCTCCTTTCCCCTTCCTTCCCCATCTCCTTCCCCCATCTCCTTCCCTCTTCCTTCCCCCCTAATCCATCCCTTATCTCCTTCCCCCTTCCTTCCACCCATCTCCTTCCCCCACTATCTCCTTCGCCCTTCCCCCTATCTCCTTCCCCCATCTTCTTCCCCCATCTCCTTCCCCCTTCCTTCCGCCATCTCCTTCCCCCATCTCCTTCCTCCATCTCCATCTCCCTCCCTTCCCCCCATCTCCTTAACGTATCTCCTTCCCCCTTCCTTCCCCCTATCTCCTTCCCCCTTCCTTCCCCCCATCTGCTTCCCCCATCTCCTTCCCCCTTTCTTACCCCCATCTTGTTCTCCCTTCTTTCCTCCCTATCTCCTTCCCCATTCCTTTCCCCACATCTCCTTCCCCCTTCCTTGCCCCCATCTCATTCCCCCTTCCTTCACCCCAATCTCCTTCCCCCTTCCTTCCCCCCATCTCCTTAACGTATATCCTTCCCACTTCCTTCCCCACTATCTTCTTCCCCCTCTCTCCTTCCCCCTTATCTCCTTTGCCCTTCATTCCCCCTTCCTTCCCCCATCTCCTTCTCTATCTCCTTCCCCCTTCCTTCCCCCATATCCTTCCAGCCTTCCTTCCCCCTATCTCCTTCCCCCGCTATCTCCTTCGCCATTCCTTCCCCATCTCCTTCCCCCTATCTCCTTCCCACTTCCTTCCCCCCTATCTCCTTCCCCCTTCCTTCCCCATCTCCTAACCCCATCTCCTTCCTCCATCTCCTTCTCTTTTCCTTCCCCCTATCTCCTTAACTTATCTCATTCCCCCTTCCTTCCCCATCATCTTCTTCCCCCTCCTCTCCTTCCCCCTTCCCCCTTCCTTCCCCCAACTCCTTCTCCCCTATCTCCTCACCCACTTCTTCCCCCATCTACTTCCCCCTTCCTTCCCCCTTCCATCCTCCCATCTCCTTCCCCTATCTCCTTCCCCCGTCCTTCCCCTATCTCCTTCCCCCGCTATCTCCTTCGCCATTCCTTCCCCCATCTCCTTCCCCCTATCTCCTTCCCACTTCCATCCCCCTATCTCGTCCCCCCTTCCTTCCCCCTATCTACTTCCCCATCTCCTTCCTCCTTCCTTCCCCACCATCTCGTTCCCCCTTCCTTCCCCCCATCTCCTTCCCACACATCTTCTTCCTCCTTCCTTCCCCCATCTCCTCCCCCTTCCTTCTCCCTATCTACTTCCCCCATCTCCTTCCTCCTTCCTTCCCCACCATCTCCTTCCCCCGTCCTTCTCCCCATCTCCCTCCCCATCTCCTTCCACCCATCTCATTCCCCCTTTCTTCCCCCATCTACTTCTCCCATCTCATTCCCCCTTCCTTCCCCCATCTCCTTCCCCCTTCCTTACCCCCATCTTGTTCTCCCTTCCTTCCTCCCTATCTCCTTCCCCCTTCCTTCCCCCCATCTCATTCCCCCTTCCTTCACCCCAATCTCCATCCCCCATCTCGTTCCCCCTTCCTTCCCCCATCTCCTTCTCCCCATCTCCTTTCCCCATCTCCTTCCCCCTTCTTTCCCCCATCTCCTTCTCCCATCTCCTTCCCCCTTCCTTCCTCCCTCCCCTATCTCTTTCCCCATCTCCTTTCCCCTTCCTTCCCCCACATCTCCTCCCCCCTTCCTTCCCCATCTCCTTCCCCCTTTCTTTCCCCATTTCCTTCTCCTTTCCCTGCCTATCTCCTTCCCCATCTCCTTCCCCCGATCTCCTTTCCCCTTCCTTCCCCATCTCCTTCCCCCATCTCCTTCCCTCTTCCTTCCCCCCTAATCCGTCCCTTATCTCCTTCCCCCTTCCTTCCACCCATCTCCTTCCCCCACTATCTCCTTCGCCCTTCCCCCTATCTCCTTCCCCCATCTTCTTCCCCCATCTCCTTCCCCCTTCCTTCCGCCATCTCCTTCCCCCATCTCCTTCCTCCATCTCCATCTCCCTTCCTTCCCCCCATCTCCTTAACGTATCTCCTTCCCCCTTCCTTCCCCCTATCTCCTTCCCCCTTCCTTCCCCCCATCTGCTTCCCCCATCTCCTTCCCCCTTTCTTACCCCCATCTTGTTCTCCCTTCTTTCCTCCCTATCTCCTTCCCCATTCCTTTCCCCACATCTCCTTCCCCCTTCCTTGCCCCCATCTCATTCCCCCTTCCTTCACCCCAATCTCCTTCCCCCATCTCCTTCCCCCTTCCTTCCCCCCATCTCCTTAACGTATATCCTTCCCCCTTCCTTCCCCCACAATCTCCTTCCCCCTGAATCCTCCCCCTTCCTTCCCCCTATCTCCTTCCCCCACTATCTCCTTCCCCTTACCTTTCCCCCATTTCCTTCTCCCTTCCTTCCACCCTATCTGCTTCCCCCATCTCCTTCCCCCACATCTACTTCCCCCATTCCTTCCCCATCTCCTTTCCCCATATCAACTTCCCCCTTCCTTCACCCCAATCTCCTTCCCCCTATCTCCTTCCCCCTTTCTTTCCCCATCTCCTTCCCCTTTCACTGCCTATCTGTAATTCTTCCCCCCATCTACTTCCCCCTTCCTTCTCCCCATCTCCTTCCCCTTTCCTTCCCCCATCGCCTTCCCCCGCTATCTCCTTCCCAATTCCTTCACCCCAATCTCCTTCCCCCTATCTCCTTCCCCCTTTCTTTCCGCATCTCCTTCCCCTTTCACTGCCTATCTGTAATTCTTCCCCCCATCTACTTCCCCCTTCCTTCCCCATCTCCTTCCCCCTTTCTTTCCCCATCTCCTTCCCCTTTCCCTGCCTATCTCCACCCCCCATCTGCTTCCCCCTCCTTCACCCTATCTCCTTCCCCCATCTCCTTCCCCCCATCTCCTTCCCCCATCCTTCCCCATCTCCTTCCTCCCATCTCCTTCCCTCTTCCTTCCCCACTAATCCGTCCCCTATCTCCTTCCCCCTTCGTTCCCCCCATCTCCTTTCCCCACATCAACTTCCCCCTTCCTTCCCCCCATAATTCTTCCCCCTATCTCTTTCCCCCTTCCTTCCCCCATCTCCTTCCCCCTTCCTTACTCCCCATCTCCTTCCACCTTCCTTCCCCAACATCTATTACCCCCATTCCTTCCCCCATCTCCTTTCCCCATCTTCTTCCTGCTTCCTTCCCCCCCGTAATTCTTCCCCCCATCTACTTCCCCCTTCCTTCTCCCCATCTCCTTCCCCTTTCCTTCCCCCATCGCCTTCCCCCGCTATCTCCTTCCCAATTCCTTCCCCCCATTCTCCTTCCCCCTATCTCCTTCTCCCTTCCTTCCACCCTATCTGCTTCTCCCCATCTCCTTCCCCCTTCCTTATCCCCCGTCTCGTTCCTCATTCCTTCCCCCGCTATCTCCTTCCCCCATCCTTACCCCCATCTCGTTCCTCATTCCTTCCCCCAATCTCCTTCCCCATTCCTTCCACCCACATTTCATTCCCCCTATCTTCACCCCATCTCCTTCCCCCTATCTCCTTCCCCCTTACTTCCCCCATCTCCCACCCCAACTCCTTCCCCCATCTCCTTCCCCCTTCTTTCCCCCTATTTCCTTCCCCTTCCTTCACCCATCTCCTTCCCCCATCCTTCCCCCTATCTCCTTCCCCAATCTCCTTCCCCATTCCTTCCCCCCACATTTCATTCCCCCTTCCTTCCCCCATCTCCTTCCCCCTGTCTCCTTCCCCCTTCCTTCCCCCATCTCCCACCCCCAACTCCTTCCCCATCTCCTTTCCCCTTCCTTCCCCCCATCTCCTTCCCCTTCCTTCCCCCTTCCTTCCCCCCATCTGCTTCCCCCATCTCCTTCCCCCTTCCTTACCCCCATCTTGTTCTCCCTTCCTTCCTCCCTATCTCCTTCCCCCTTCCTTCCCCCCATCTCATTCCCCCTTCCTTCACCCCAATCTCCATCCCCCATCTCGTTCCCCCTTCCTTCCCCCATCTCCTTCTCCCCATCTCCTTTCCCCATCTCCTTCCCCCTTCTTTCCCCCATCTCCTTCTCCCATCTCCTTCCCCCTTCCTTCCTCCCTCCCCTATCTCTTTCCCCATCTCCTTTCCCCTTCCTTCCCCCACATCTCCTCCCCCCTTCCTTCCCCATCTCCTTCCCCCTTTCTTTCCCCATTTCCTTCTCCTTTCCCTGCCTATCTCCTTCCCCATCTCCTTCCCCCGATCTCCTTTCCCCTTCCTTCCCCATCTCCTTCCCCCATCTCCTTCCCTCTTCCTTCCCCCCTAATCCATCCCTTATCTCCTTCCCCCTTCCTTCCACCCATCTCCTTCCCCCACTATCTCCTTCGCCCTTCCCCCTATCTCCTTCCCCCATCTTCTTCCCCCATCTCCTTCCCCCTTCCTTCCGCCATCTCCTTCCCCCATCTCCTTCCTCCATCTCCATCTCCCTCCCTTCCCCCCATCTCCTTAACGTATCTCCTTCCCCCTTCCTTCCCCCTATCTCCTTCCCCCTTCCTTCCCCCCATCTGCTTCCCCCATCTCCTTCCCCCTTTCTTACCCCCATCTTGTTCTCCCTTCTTTCCTCCCTATCTCCTTCCCCATTCCTTTCCCCACATCTCCTTCCCCCTTCCTTGCCCCCATCTCATTCCCCCTTCCTTCACCCCAATCTCCTTCCCCCTTCCTTCCCCCCATCTCCTTAACGTATATCCTTCCCACTTCCTTCCCCACTATCTTCTTCCCCCTCTCTCCTTCCCCCTTATCTCCTTTGCCCTTCATTCCCCCTTCCTTCCCCCATCTCCTTCTCTATCTCCTTCCCCCTTCCTTCCCCCATATCCTTCCAGCCTTCCTTCCCCCTATCTCCTTCCCCCGCTATCTCCTTCGCCATTCCTTCCCCATCTCCTTCCCCCTATCTCCTTCCCACTTCCTTCCCCCCTATCTCCTTCCCCCTTCCTTCCCCATCTCCTAACCCCATCTCCTTCCTCCATCTCCTTCTCTTTTCCTTCCCCCTATCTCCTTAACTTATCTCATTCCCCCTTCCTTCCCCATCATCTTCTTCCCCCTCCTCTCCTTCCCCCTTCCCCCTTCCTTCCCCCAACTCCTTCTCCCCTATCTCCTCACCCACTTCTTCCCCCATCTACTTCCCCCTTCCTTCCCCCTTCCATCCTCCCATCTCCTTCCCCTATCTCCTTCCCCCGTCCTTCCCCTATCTCCTTCCCCCGCTATCTCCTTCGCCATTCCTTCCCCCATCTCCTTCCCCCTATCTCCTTCCCACTTCCATCCCCCTATCTCGTCCCCCCTTCCTTCCCCCTATCTACTTCCCCATCTCCTTCCTCCTTCCTTCCCCACCATCTCGTTCCCCCTTCCTTCCCCCCATCTCCTTCCCACACATCTTCTTCCTCCTTCCTTCCCCCATCTCCTCCCCCTTCCTTCTCCCTATCTACTTCCCCCATCTCCTTCCTCCTTCCTTCCCCACCATCTCCTTCCCCCGTCCTTCTCCCCATCTCCCTCCCCATCTCCTTCCACCCATCTCATTCCCCCTTTCTTCCCCCATCTACTTCTCCCATCTCATTCCCCCTTCCTTCCCCCATCTCCTTCCCCTATCTCTTACCCCCTTCCTTCCCCATCTCCTTCCCCCTTCCTTCCCCATCTCCTTCCCCCATCTCCTTCCCCCTTCCTTCCCAACAGCTCCTTCCCCCCATCTCCTTCCCCCTTCCTTCCCCCATCTGTTTTCCCCTTCCTTCCGCCCTCTCCTTCCCCCCTTCGTTCCCCCCTCTCCTTCACCCATCTCTTTCCCCCTTCCTTCATCCCTGTCTCCTATCCCCTTCCTTCCCCCCACCTCCTTCCCCCTTCCTTCCCCCTATCTAATTCCCTCTTCTTTCCCCTACTATCTCGTTCCCACTTCCTTCGCCCTCTCCTTCCCCCCATCTCCTTTCCCCTTCCTTCACCCCTGTCTCCTAACCAGTTCCTTCACCCCGTCTCCTAACCACTTCCTTCCCCCCATCTCTTTCCCCCTTCCTTCCCCCATCTCCTTTCCACTTCCTTCCCCCACTATCACCTTCCCCCCATCTCCTTCCCCCTTCCTTCCCCCATCTCCTTCCCCCATCTCCTTCCCCATCTTCTTCTCCCTTCCTTCCCCCCATCTCCTTAACTTATCTCCTTCCACCTTCCTTCCCCACCATCTTGTTCCCCCTCTCTCCTTCCCCCTTATCTCCTTCCCCCTTCCTTCCACCATCTCCTTCTCCCCTATCTCCTGCCCCCCTTCTTCCCCCGTCTCCTTCCCCCTTCCTTCCCCTTTCCTCCCCCATCTCCTTCCCACCGATCTCCTTTCCCCTTTCTGCCCCCCCGATCTCCTTCCCTTATCTCCTTCCCCCTTCCTTCCCCACTATCTCCCTCCCCATCTCCATTCCCCTCTCTCCTTCCCCATCTCCATCCCCCTATCTCCTTCCCCTTCCTTCCCCCACATCTCCTTCTTCCTTCCATCCCCCCATCTCCTTCCCACATCTCCTTCCCCCATCTGCTTCCCACATCTCCTTCCCCCTTCCTTCCACCCCAATCTCCTTCCCCCTGTCTCCTTCCCCCTTCCTTCCCCCTATCTGCTTCCCCCGCTATCTCCTTGCCCGTTCCTTTCCCCATCTCCTTCCCCCTTCCTTCCCCCTATCTGCTTCCCCCATCTCCTTCCCCCTTCCTTACCCCCATCTAATTCCACCTTCCTTTCCCCACATCTACTTCCCCCATTCCTTCCCCATCTCCTTCCCCCATCTGCTTCCCCCATCTCTTTCCCCTTTCCTTACATCTCATCTCCTTCCCCCACAACTCCTTCCCCCTTCCTTCCCCCCACAATCTCCGTCCCCCTGAATCCTCCCCCATTCCTTCCCCCATCTCCTTCCCCCACTATCTCCTTCCCCGTTCCTTTCCTCCATCTCCTTCTCCCTTCCTTCCACCCGATCTGCTTCCCCCATCTCATTCCCCCACATCTACTTCCCCCATTCCTTCCCCCATCTCCTTTCCAAACATCAACTTCCCCCTTCCTTCCCCCACATCTCCTTCTTCCTTCCATCCCCCTTCCTTCCTTCCCCCTTCCTTCCCCCCATAATTCTTCCCCCTATCTCTTTCCCCCTTCCTTCCCCCATCTCCTTCCCCCTTCCTTACTCCCCATCTCCTTCCACCTTCCTTCCTCAACATCTATTACCCCCATTCCTTCCCCCATCTCCTTTCCCCATCTCCTTCCTGCTTCCTTCCCCCCGTAATTCTTCCCCCCATCTCCTTCCCCCTTCCTTCTCCCCATCTCCTTCCCCTTTCCTTCCCCCATCTCCTTCCCCCGCTATATCCTTCCGCCTTCCTTCCCCCATCTCCTTCCCCTATCTCCTTCCCCCTTCCTTACCCCCATCTTGTTCCTCATTCCTTTCCCCAATCTCCTTCCCCATTCCTTCAACCACATCTCCTTCCCCCATCCTTCCCCCATCTCATTCCCCCTTCCTTCCCCACAATCTCCTTCCCCCATCTCCTTCCCCCTTCCTTCCCCCTATCTCCTTCCCCCTTCTTTCCCCCATCTCCTTCCACTATCTCCTTCCCCCTTCCTTCCCCCATCTCCTTCCCCCTTCCTTCCTCCCTCCCCTATCTCCTTCCCCCCAATCTCCTTCCCCCTTCCTTCCCCCACATCTCCTCCCCTCTTCCTTCCCCATCTCCTTCCCCCTTTCTTTCCCCATCTCCTTCCCCTTTCCCTGCCTATCTCCTTCCCCCATCTCCTTCCCCCTATCACCTTCCCCCTTCCTTCACCATCTCCTTACCCCCATCTCCTTCCCTCTTCCTTCCCCCCTAATCCGTCCCCTATCTCCTTCTCCCTTCCTTCCCCCATCTCCTTCCCCCACTATCTCCTTCGTCCTTCCCCCTATCTCCTTCCCCCCTATCTTCTTCCCCCTCTCTCCTTCCCCCCTTATCTCCTTTGCCCTTCCTTACCTCTTCCTTCCCCTTTCCTTACCCCATCTCCTCCCCATCTCGTTCCACTTCATTCCCCCTATCTCCTTCCCCCATCTCCTTCCCCCTATCTCCTTCCCCCTTCCTTCCCCATCTCCTTCCCTCTTCCTTCCCCAATCCTTCCCCTATCTCCTTCCCCCTTCCTTCCCCCCATCTCCTTCCCCCAATATCTCCTTCGCCCTTCCTTCCCCCCATCTCCTTCCCCCCTATCTCCTTCCCACTTCCTTCCCCTTCCTTCGCCATATCCTTCCCCCTATCTCCTTCCCTCTTCCTTCCCCCCAATCCTTCCCCTACCTCCTTCGCCCTTATTTCCCCATCTCCTTCCCCCCATCTCCATCCCACTTCCTTCCCCCATCTCCTTCCCCCTTCCTTCCTCCCCTATCTCCTTCCCCCCATCACCTTCCCCCTTCCTTCCCCCACATCTCCTCCCCCCTTCCTTCCCCATCTCCTTCCCCCTTTCTTTCCCCATCTCCTTCCCCTTTCATTCCCCCATCTCCGCCCCCCATCTCCTTCCCCCTTCATTCCCCCTATCTCCTTCCCCCATCTCCTTCCCCCTATTTCCTTCCCCCTTCCATCCCCAGCTCCTTCCCTCTTCCTTCCCCCCTAATCCTTCCCCTATCTCCTTCCCCCTTCCTTCCCCCATCTCCTTCCCTCAATATCTCCTTCCCCCTTCCTTCCCCCAACTCCTTCTCCACTATCTCCTCACCTACGTCTTCCCCCATCTCCTTCCCCCTTCCCTACCCCTTCCTTCCGCCTTCCTTCCTCCCATCTCCTTCCCCTATCTCCTTCCCCCTGCCTTACCCCCATCTTGTTCCCCCTTCCTTCCCCATTCCTTCCCCCACATTTCTTTCCCCCTTCCTTCCCCCATCTCCTTCCCCCCTCCTTCCCCCCCCCATTTCCCACCCCCATCTCCTTTCCCCTATCTCATTCCCCCTTCCTTCCCCCATTCACCTTCCCCCATCTCCTACCCCTTCCTTCCCCCTATCTCCTTCCCCCATCTACTTCCTCCCATCTCCTCCCCCTATCTCCTTCCCCCTTCCTTCCCCCCATCTCCTTCCCCCTTCCTTCCCCAAATCTCCTTCCCACTTCCTTCAAACCATCTCCTTACCCCATCTCCTTCCCCATCCTTCCCCCGCCTCCTTCCCCAATCTCATTCCCCCTTCCTTCCCCCATCTCTTTCCCCCTTCCATCCCCCATCTCCTTCACCCTTCCTTACCCCCATCTCCTTCTCCACTATCTCCTTCCCCATTACTGCCCCGCTATCTCCTTTTCCCCGATCTCCATCCTTCTTCCTTCCCGATCTCCTTCTCCCCCGTCTTCTTCCCCCTTTCTTCCCCCCAATCCCCTTCTCCCCTATCTCATTTCGCATTCCTTCTCCCCATCTCCTACCCCTATCATCTTCCCCCTTCTTTCCCCCATCTCCTTCCCCCATCTCCTTCCCACTTCCTTCCCCCACCTCCTTCCCCCTTCCTTCCTCCCCTATCTCCTTCCCCCAATATCTCCTTCCCCCTTCCTTCCCCCACATCTCCACCCCCCTTCCTTCCCCCATCTCCTTACCCCTTTCTTTCCCCATCTCCTTCCCCTTTCCTTCCCCCTTATCTCCTACCCCCATCTCCTTCCCCCATCTCCTTCCCCCTTCCTTCCCCATCTCCTTGCCCCCATCTCCTTCCCTCTTCCTTCCCCCTAATCCTTCCCCTTTCTCCTTCCCCCTTCCTTCTCCCATCTCCTTCCCCCAATATCTCCTTCGCCCTTCCTTCACCCCTATCTCCTTCCCCCTTATCTCCTTCCCCCTTCCTTTCCCCTATCTCCTTCCCCCTTCCTTCCCCCATCTCCTTCCCCCATCTCCGTCCTCCATCTCCTCCCCCCTATCTCCTTCCCCCTTCCTTCGCCATCTCCTTCCTCCATCTCCTTCCCTCTTCGTTCCCTCCTAATCCGTCCCCATCTCCTTCCCCCTTCCTTCCCCCATCTCCTTCCACCACTATCTCCTTCGACCTTCCTTCCCCCATCTCCTTCCCCCCTATCTCCTTCCCCCTTCCTTCCCCCTGATCTCCTTCACTTATCTCCTTCCCCCTTCCTTCTCCACTATCTCCTTCCCCATTCCATCCCCCTATCTCCTTCCCCTTCCATCACCCATCTCCTTCCACCTCCTTCCCCCATCTCATTCACCCTATCTCCTTCCCCCTTCGTTCCCCCATCTCCTTACCTCACTATCTCCTTCCCCCTTCCTTCCCCCGTTCTGCTTCCCCCATCTCCTTCCCCCTTCCTTACACCTTATCTCCTTCCCCAAAATCTCCTTCCCCCTTCCTTCCACCCCAATCTCCTTCCCCCTGTCTTTTCCCCCTTCCTTCCCCCTATCTGCTTCCCCCGCTATCTCCTTCCCCGTTCCTTACCCCCATCTCCTTCCCTCTTCCTTCCCCCCATCTGCTTCCTCCATCTCCTTCCCCCTTCCTTACCACCATCTAATTCCACCTTTCTTCCCCCACATCTCCTTCCCCCTTCCTTCGCCATCTCCTTCCTCCATCTCCTTCCCTCTTCGTTCCCTCCTAATCCGTCCCCATCTCCTTCCCCCTTCCTTCCCCCATCTCCTTCCACCACTATCTCCTTCGACCTTCCTTCACCCCTATCTCCTTCCCCCTTATCTCCTTCCCCCTTCCTTTCCCCTATCTCCTTCCCCCTTCCTTCCCCCATCTCCTTCCCCCATCTCCGTCCTCCATCTCCTCCCCCCTATCTCCTTCCCCCTTCCTTCGCCATCTCCTTCCTCCATCTCCTTCCCTCTTCGTTCCCTCCTAATCCGTCCCCATCTCCTTCCCCCTTCCTTCCCCCATCTCCTTCCACCACTATCTCCTTCGACCTTCCTTCCCCCATCTCCTTCCCCCCTATCTCCTTCCTCCTTCCTTCCCCCTGATCTCCTTCCCTTATCTCCTTCCCCCTTCCTTCTCCACTATCTCCTTCCCCATTCCATCCCCCTATCTCTTTCCCCTTCCATCACCCATCTCCTTCCACCTCCTTCCCCCATCTCATTCACCCTATCTCCTTCCCCCTTCGTTCCCCCATCTCCTTACCTCACTATCTCCTTCCCCCTTCCTTCCCCCATCTGCTTCCCCCATCTCCTTCCCCCTTCCTTACACCTTATCTCCTTCCCCCAAATCTCCTTCCCCCTTCCTTCCACCCCAATCTCCTTCCCCCTGTACTTTCCCGCTTCCTTCCCCCTATCTGCTTCCCCCGCTATCTCCTTCCCCGTTCCTTACCCCCATCTTCTTCCATCTTCCTTCCCCCCATCTGCTTCCCCCATCTCCTTCCCCCTTCCTTACCACCATCTAATTCCACCTTCCTTCCCCCACATCTACTTCCCCCATTCCTTCCCCATCTCCTTCCCCCATCTGCTTCCCCATCTCCTTCCCCCATTTCCTTCCCCCTTCCTTACATCTCATCTCCTTCCCCCACATCTCCTTCCCCCTTCCTTCCCCCCACAATCTCCTTCCCCCTGAATCCTCCCCCTTCCCTTCCCCTATCTCTGTCCCCCACTATCTCCTTCCCCTTTCCTTTCCTCCATCTCCTTCTCCCTTCCTTCCACCCTATCTGCTTCCCCCATCTCCTTCCACCACATCTACTTACCCCATTCCTTCCCCATCTCCTTCCCCCATCTGCTTCCCCCATCTGCTTCCCCCATTTCCTTCCCCCTTCCTTCCCCCCACAATCTCCTTCCCCTGAATCCTCCCCCTTCCTTCCCCTATCTCCTTCTCCCACTATCTCCTTCCCCCTTCCTTCCCCCATCTCCTTCTCCCCATCTCCTTTCCCCATCTACTTCCCCCTTCTTTCCACCATCTCCTTCCCACATCTCCTTCCCCCTTCCTTCCCCCATCTCCTTCCCCTTCCTTCCTCCCTCCCCTATCTCCTTCCCCCCAATCTCCTTTCCCCTTCCTTCCCCCACATCTCCTCCACCTTCCTTCCCCATCTCCTTCCCCCTTTCTTTCCCCATCTCCTTCCCCTTTCCCTGCCTATCTCCTCCCCCATCTACATCCCCCTCCTTCACCCTATCTCCTTCCCCCATCTCCTTCCCCCATCTCCTTCCCTCTTCCTTCCCCACTAATCCGTCCCCTATCTCCTTCCCCCTTCGTTCCCCCATCTCCTTTCCCCACATCAACTTCCCCCGTCCTTTCCCCGCATCTCCTTCTTCCTTCCATCCCCTTCCTTCCTTCCCCCTTCCTTCCCCCCATAATTCTTCCCCCTATCTCTTTCCCCCTTCCTTCCCCCATCTCCTTCCCCCTTCCTTACTCCCCATCTCCTTCCACCTTCCTTCCCCAACATCTATTACCCCCATTCCTTCCCCCATCTCCTTTCCCCATCTCCTTCCTGCTTCCTTCCCCCCGTAATTCTTCCCCCCATCTCCTTCCCCCTTCCTTCTCCCCATCTCCTTCCCCTTTCCTTCCCCCATCGCCTTCCCCCGCTATCTCCTTCCCCCTTCCTTCCCCCCATTCTCCTTCCCCCTATCTCCTTCTCCCTTCCTTCCACCCTATCTGCTTCTCCCCATCTCCTTCCCCCTTCCTTATCCCCCATCTCGTTCCTCATTCCTTCCCCCGCTATTTCTTCCCCCCTTCCTTACCCCCCATCTCTTTCCTCATTCCTTCCCCCAATCTCCTTCCCTATTCCTTCCACCCACATTTCATTCCCCCTTTCTTCACCCCATCTCCTTCCCCTATCTTCTTACCCCTTACTTCCCCCATCTCCCACCCCCAAGTGCTTCCCCCTATCTCCTTCCCCCTTGTTTCCCCCATCTCCTTCCCCTTCGTTCGCCCTATCTCCTTCCCCCTTCCTTCCCCAATCTCCTTCCCCCTTCCTTCCCCCATCTCCCACCCCCAACTCCTTCCCCCATCTCCTTCCCCCTTCCTTCCCCCTATCTCCTTCCCCTTCCTTCCCCCTATCTCCTTCCCCTTTCCTTCCCCCCATCTGCTTCCCCATCTCCTTCCCCCTTCCTTACCCCCATCTTGTTCTCCCTTCCTTCCTCCCTATCTCCTTCCCCATTCATTTCCCCACATCTCCTTCCCCTATTCCTTCCCCCATCTCCTTCCCCCTTCCTTCCCCCATCTCCTTCTCCCCATCTCCTTTCCCCATCTCCTTCCCCCTTCTTTCCCCCATCTCCTTCCCCCATCTCCTTCCCCCTTCCTTCCCCCATCTCCTTCCCCCTTCCTTCCTCCCTCCCCATCTCCTTCCGCCCATCTCCTTTCCCCTTCCTTCCCCCACATCTCCTCCCCCCTTCCTTCCCCATCTCCTTCCCCCTTTCTTTCCCCATTTCCTTCCCCTTTCCCTGCGTATCTCCTCCCCCCATCTACTTCCCCCTCCTTCACCCTATCTCCTTTCCCATCTCCTTCCCCCTATCTCCTTTCCCCTTCCTTCCCCATCTCATTCCCCCATCTCCTTCCCTCTTCCTTCCCCCCTAATCCGTCCCCTATCTCCTTCCCCCTTCCTTCCCCCCATCTCCTTCCCCCACTATCTCCTTCGCCCTTCCCCCTATCTCCTTCCCCCCATCTTCTTCCCCCATCTCCTTCCCCCTTCCTTCCGCCATCTCCTTCCCCCATCTCCTTCCTCCATCTCCATCTCCCTTCCTTCCCCCCATCTCCTTAACGTATCTCCTACAACCTTCCTTCCCCCCTATCTACTTCCCCTTCCTTCCCCCTATCTCCTTCCCCCTTCCTTCCCCCCATCTGCCTCTCCCATCTCCTCCCCCTTCCTTACCCCCATCTTGTTCTCCCTTCTTTCCTCCCTATCTCCTTCCCCATTCCTTTCCCCACATCTCCTTCCCCCTTCCTTCCCCCATCTCATTCCCCCTTCCTTCACCCCAATCTCCTTCCCCCATCTCCTTCCCCCTTCCTTCCCCCCATCTCCTTAACGTATCTCCTTCCCCCTTCCTTCCCCACTATCTTCTTCCCCCTCTCTCCTTCCCCCTTATCTCCTTTGCCCTTCATTCCCGCTTCCTTCCCCCTTCCTTCCCCCATCTCCTTCTCTATCTCCTTCCCCCTTCCTTCCCCCATATCCTTCCAGCCTTCCTTCCCCCTGTCTCCTTCCCCCGCTATCTCCTTCGCCATTCCTTCCCCCATCTCCTTCACCCAATCTCCTTCCCACTTCCTTCCCCCCTATCTCCGTCCCCCTTCCTTCCCCTTCTCCTAACCCCATCTCCTTCCTCCATCTCCTTCTCTTTTCCTTCCCCCTATCTCCTTAACTTATCTCCTTCCCCCTTCCTTCCCCATCATCTTCTTCCCCCTCTCTCCTTCCCCCTTATCTCGTTCCCCCTTCCTTCCCCCAACTCCTTCTCCCCTATCTCCTCACCCACTTCTTCCCCTATCTCCTTCCCCCTTCCTTCCCCCTTCCCTCCTCCCATCTCCTTCCCCTTACTCCTTCCCCCGTCCTTCCCCTATCTCCTTCCCATATCTCCTTCCCCCATTCTTCCCCCATCTCCTTCCCCCCTATCTCCTTCCCACTTCCATCCCCCTATCTCCTCCCCCTTCCTTCCCCCTATCTACTTCCCCATCTCCTTCCTCCTTCCTTCCCCACCATCTCCTTCCCCCTTCCTTCTCCCCATCTCCCTCCCCATCTCCTTCCACCCATCTCATTCCCCCTTCCTTCCCCCCATCTACTTCTCCCATCTCCTTCCCCCTTCCTTCCCCCATCTCCTTCCCCCTATCTCTTACCCCCTTCCTTCCCCATCTCCTTCCCCCTTCCTTCCCCCATCTGTTTTCCCCTTCCTTCCGCCCTCTCCTTCCCCCCTTCGTTCCCCCCTCTCCTTCACCCATCTCTTTCCCCCTTCCTTCATCCCTGTCTCCTACCCCCTTCCTTCCCCCCACCTCCTTCCCCCTTCCTTCCCCCTATCTAATTCCCTCTTCTTTCCCCTACTATCTCGTTCCCACTTCCTTCTCCCTCTCCTTCCCCCCATCTCCTTTCCCCTTCCTTCACCCCTGTCTCCTAACCAGTTCCTTCACCCCGTCTCCTAACCACTTCCTTCCCCCCATCTCTTTCCCCCTTCCTTCCCCCATCTCCTTTCCACTTCCTTCCCCCACTATCACCTTCCCCCTATCTCCTTCCCCCTTCCTTCGCCATCTCCTTCCTCCATCTCCTTCCCTCTTCGTTCCCTCCTAATCCGTCCCCATCTCCTTCCCCCTTCCTTCCCCCATCTCCTTCCACCACTATCTCCTTCGACCTTCCTTCCCCCATCTCCTTCCCCCCTATCTCCTTCCTCCTTCCTTCCCCCTGATCTCCTTCCCTTATCTCCTTCCCACTTCCTTCTCCACTATCTCCTTCCCCATTCCATCCCCCTATCTCTTTCCACTTCCATCACCCATCTCCTTCCACCTCCTTCCCCCATCTCATTCACCCTATCTCCTTCCCCCTTCGTTCCCCCATCTCCTTACCTCACTATCTCCTTCCCCCTTCCTTCCCCCATCTGCTTCCCCCATCTCCTTCCCCCTTCCTTACACCTTATCTCCTTCCCCCAAATCTCCTTCCCCCTTCCTTCCACCCCAATCTCCTTTCCCCTGTCTTTTCCCCCTTCCTTCCCCCTATCTGCTTCCCCCGCTATCTCATTCCCCGTTCCTTACCCCCATCTCCTTCCCTCTTCCTTCCCCCATCTGCTTCCCCCATCTCCTTCCCCCTTCCTTACCACCATCTAATTCCACCTTCCTTCCCCCACATCTACTTCCCCCATTCCTTCCCCATCTCCTTCCGCCATCTGCTTCCCCCATCTGCTTCCCCCATTTCCTTCCCCCTTCCTTACATCTCATCTCCTTCCCCCACATCTCCTTCCCCCTTCCTTCCCCCCACAATCTCCTTCCCCCTGAATCCTCCCCCTTCCCTTCCCCTATCTCCGTCCCCCACTATCTCCTTCCCCTTTCCTTTCCTCCATCTCCTTCTCCCTTCCTTCCACCCTATCTGCTTCCCCCATCTCCTTCCCCCACATCTACTTCCCCCTTCTTTCCACCATCTCCTTCTCCCATCTCCTTCCCCCTTCCTTCCCCCATCTCCTTCCCCTTCCTTCCTCCCTCCCCTATCTCCTTCCCCCCAATCTCCTTTCCCCTTCCTTCCCCCACATCTCCTCCACCTTCCTTCCCCATCTCCTTCCCCCTTTCTTTCCCCATCTCCTTCCCCTTTCCCTGCCTATCTCCTCCCCCATCTACATCCCCCTCCTTCATCCTATCTCCTTCCCCCATCTCCTTCCCCCATCTCCTTCCCCATCCTTCCCCATCTCCTTCCCCCCATCTCCTTCCCTCTTCCTTCCCCACTAATCCGTCCCCTATCTCCTTCCCCCTTCGTTCCCCCCATCTCCTTTCCCCACATCAACTTCCCCCTTCCTTTCCCCGCATCTCCTTCTTCCTTCCATCCCCTTCCTTCCTTCCCCCTTCCTTCCCCCCATAATTCTTCCCCCTATCTCTTTCCCCCTTCCTTCCCCCATCTCCTTCCCCCTTCCTTACTCCCCATCTCCTTCCACCTTCCTTCCCCAACATCTATTTCCCCCATTCCTTCCCCCATCTCCTTTCCCCATCTCCTTCCTGCTTCCTTCCCCCCGTAATTCTTCCCCCCATCTCCTTCCCCCTTCCTTCTCCCCATCTCCTTCCCCTTTCCTTCCCCCATCGCCTTCCCCCGCTATCTCCTTCCCCCTTCCTTCCCCCCATTCTCCTTCCCCCTATCTCCTTCTCCCTTCCTTCCACCCTATCTGCTTCTCCCCATCTCCTTCCCCCTTCCTTATCCCCCATCTCGTTCCTCATTCCTTCCCCCGCTATCTCCTTCCCCCTTCCTTACCCCCCATCTCGTTCCTCATTCCTTCCCCCAATCTCCTTCCCCATTCCTTCCACCCACATTTCATTCCCCCTTTCTTCACCCCATCTCCTTCCCCCTATCTTCTTCCCCCTTACTTCCCCCATCTCCCACCCCCAACTGCTTCCCCCTATCTCCTTCCCCCTTGTTTCCCCCATCTCCTTCCCCTTCGTTCCCCCTATCTCCTTCCCCCTTCCTTCCCCCTATCTCCTTCCCCAATCTCCTACCCCATTCCTTCCCCCCACATTTCATTCCCCCTTCCTTCCCCCCATCTCCTTCCCCTATCTCCTTCCCCCTTCCTTCCCCATCTCCCACCCCCAACTCCTTCCCCCATCTCCTTCCCCCTTCCTTCCCCCTATCTCCTTCCCCTTCCTTCCCCCTATCTCCTTCCCCCTTCCTTCCCCCCATCTCCTTCCCCCTTCCTTACCCCCATCTTGTTCTCCCTTCCTTCCTCCCTATCTCCTTCCCCATTCCTTTCCCCACATCTCCTTCCCCCATTCCTTCCCCCATCTCCTTCCCCCTTCCTTCCCCCATCTCCTTATCCCCATCTCCTTCCCCCATCTCCTTCCCCCATTTCCTTCCCCCTTCCTTCCCCCATCTCCTTCCCCCTTCCTTCCTCCCTCCCCTATCTCCTTCCGCCCATCTCCTTTCCCCTTCCTTCCCCCACATCTCCTCCCCCCTTCCTTCCCCATCTCCTTCCCCCTTTCTTTCCCCATTTCCTTCCCCTTTCCCTGCGTATCTCCTCCCCCCATCTACTTCCCCCTCCTTCACCCTATCTCCTTCCCCATCTCCTTCCCCCTATCTCCTTTCCCCTTCCTTCCCCATCTCATTCTCCCATCTCCTTCCCTCTTCCTTCCCCCCTAATCCGTCCCCTTCGCCTTAAGAGATATGTATATTGTATGTATATTATATGTATATGTATATTGTATGGGGAAAACTGCGTTGAGGAGATGTTCGGCCATTAACTAGAATAGGGAAAGCTCAATGAGTTGTATGACATATTCCTTTCCCGATGCTTCTGGGCAGTGTGTGGGAAAGCTCTGTAAATGTTGTCACAAGCTCTCAGCTGTTAGGATGGAGGTCTCTGCAGGGTCAACAGGATTGTGTTTCCCATTCCCTTTTCTGATAACGAGTCTGGTGCCGGCTGTTCTCTCCGGGTTTATCCTTTAAGACCTCGGAGCAGTTTGATACAATTGAGTGCCTTGCTTGGCCGTTTCAGAGACCATTGAAGAGTGTATCACATGTCTGTGTGTCTGGAGTCACTTTTAGGCCAGACAGGAAAGCACGGGGGATTCACTTCCTGAAAGTACACTGGGGAATGAGATCGACCTCTATAATCGACATTGAACACAAGATCAATATGACTGACACCAGATAATAGATCACGATATTTTATTAATTGTTTTTAACTTGCACCAGTTTCCAGAGAATTATCCTGATCTGGATTAGCAATCCAATGACAATTCCACAACAACACCATCTCCACATGGGGGTCTATCGGAAACCACACTGAACCGATTATTTCTGTACTGTTTGACAGCTCAATCAAAAATAATCCCAACCAATTTGGCCATCGTGATGGGACTGAGGACGTGGCAATTGGTCTAATTGTAATTATTCCCTTCTTAGGGGATGGGACATATTTGAGTAATTACCCACATTGCCAGGGAGTTGTCAGAGTTGGAGCTGGAATGAAACAGCTTCCCCAGCGACACGGCTTGTTGTGTAGCAAAAGCCCTCAGTCCTATTGCAGGAATGGTGTCAGGGCCAAATGCCTTTGTCGTACCTACAGTGTCCAGCTGTTGCTTCATGTCACGTGCAGTGAATTGAATTGATTAAGACGGGCATCTGTGATTCTGAGGGTATCATATTGAGGGTGAGGTGGGTAATCGACTCAACACTTCTGGCTGAGGATGGTGCAGATACTGTATCGTCTACATGGATGCACAGGGCTGTTCTATCATTTGGGATGGGGATATTTGTGGAGTCCTCTCCTCCAGTAAGTTGTTAAATGGTCCATCGACTTTTATGCATGGATTTGACAGGACGACAGAGCTTAGATCTGATTTGTAGGTCTTGGGATCATCTCTCTCTCTGTATCAGATGTTAGTCCTGATGTTTGTAGTGTAACCAGTCAAGTGCAGTAGTTTTAATGGATTGTCATCAGGTTTAGGTGCACGTGATTCCGACCCGACCATGTTCACCTACACTCGTCACTGACCCATGGATCGGCTTGATGGTAATGGTAGACGGATGGACTATACTGGGGGAAAAGTTACAGATTGTCATTGAAATCTGCAGCATCAGATGATAACCAAGTTTTAGCTGCAATATCTACGATTCAATGCTTCTGACTGCCCCCCCACTTCACACCGAGACCCATTCACCCATCAGCCCTGTATTCAGTGACCTACTCTGGTTTCTGATGCGGAAATACTTCCATTTTCATTTTCTCATTCTGCTGGAAGTCTTTCCTTGGTGTCACGCCTCCAATTTGTTACAAAAACAATATCCATTTAAGGTACTAATCTGAATCTTTCCCTTTCAGTAATGCCATCTTCTGTATTTGAAGTGAATGTGTTTCCTTCTGTTTTTCTCCGTGACCATGATTCAGAACCTTGCAGTGTCAGTGATGCCAGCCTTATGCAGTTTCAGAGTTAAGGAACTTGTCACCATGTGTTCCTGTTCAGTTCCCAGTGTACAACACTCCATGTTGGACAGGATGTTTGGGCATCTTTGACAATATGTCTTTGGAAATTGTTAATAAATAGAAATTGGAGAAGAAATTGCTAAAGATGTTGCAGAATTTTCTGGAGTGAATGCAGAGTTAAACTTTCAGGTCCAGTGAACCTTCTATAAAGGTTTTTTATTTTTATTTCCAGTATTCCAAATTTATTTATTTAATTGAAAAATTGTTCTGCGCCTATTCATTTCTGGAGAAACTCTGCAGGTCTGTCACTATCTGTAGAGAAAGAGAAACAGTGTTAGCGTTTCCAGTCCAGTGTGACAATTCTTCAAATTGCAAAATGGTCTTTTAATCCCTTGCCGGAAGTGGAGGATGGGTGGCAGGGAAAAGAGTGTGTGGCAAAAGAAAAACGGGCTTTTAGCAGTGGTGAAAGGAAAGATTCTGTATAACGGGTCGAATTTAAGGTGTTAATGGAGGAAAGGGGTTCTCTCTATTGAATGCCAGATAAAGAAGACACAACAACACAAAGTCATACGGAGGCCAGGAGGGAGAATGTTGACCATGTGGTATTATATAAATCTGGCCACAGAAACGTTTTCACTGTCGTGATCACCACCCCCTTTAGACAAAGGAATTCAGGTGCTTGCCTTCTTATTGGCACTAGTAAGCGTTTCATGCTGCCTTAGTATTGTAACATGGAGAAAAACAAATCACAGCATGACATTTGGGCTGAGTGTTGGTTACCTGTCGTTTTTAATATTGTTTCAATTTTGCAGTGCTTATCTTTAAACGCTTGTTCTTGAAGTTAGCATCAGATGGAGTGTAGGATGTTGAGGAGTGACATTATAGAAACATATAAAATCATGAGAGGTATGGATAGGGTGAATGGCCAAAGTCTTTTCCAAAGGGTAGGGGAATCCAAACATAGTGGGAATAAGTTTAAGGTGAAAGAGGGTAGATTTAAAAGGGACTAAGGGGCAGCTTTTATACACAGAGGGCGGTGTGGGTATGGAATGAGCTTCCAGAGGAAGAGTGGGAGATGCAAGGACATCGACAACATTTAAAACTCATTTGGACATACATATGAATGGGAAACATTTAGAGGCATATGGACCTAATGAAAACAGATAGGACTAGTATAGTTTGGAAAACCTGGCAAGCATGGACATTTAGAAAAGCTTCACGCAGAGTCAGGGTGGTTTTCTGAAAGGGAAATGATACTTTGCCCTGTAAAACCATGCAAAGTATTTCTGGAGATGCCTGTAAAGGTAACAAGTGGACTTGATAAAGGGGATCTGGTGGACACCAGGCTTTCCAGAGATTTTCCACAAGGTATTACAAAACAAAAGTTCATACACAAAACAGGAGCTCCAGGACGTCGGATACTGTATTAACATGGGATGATGATTGTTTAACACAGAAATCGGAGAGTCAGGATTAATGGATCTTTATGGTAAAGGTTTATCTGCTGGAGTACCACAAATATCAGTCTGATGGCATCAGTTATTTACAATCTATGCTGACAGCCTGAAGGAGGGAGCTGAGTGCAATACACATCCGAGTTTGAGAATGACACTGAGAATCAAAAGGCAGGCTGTTACTTAATGGAGAGGACTTCCAGAAAAGGAACAGGAAAGGCATTGGAGTCTTCCTGGGTATGAAACATAAAGTCAGCATGATGATGCAGCAAGTAACTCGGTTGGTACATTAGGTGGTTTCCTGGGATGAAAGGGTTGTGTTATTGAGAATCTCTAGGATGGTGAGGCGTTAATTCATTGGGTTTTAAATGAATGAGGAGTGATCCTGCTGAAAACTACAAGACACTGAAGGGGTTGGAGAAGGTAGAGGTTGAGAAGTTTTTTCCATTCTTGAGCAAAGTGTCGAACTCGATGATATAGATACTGAATAAGGAACATCAATTTCAATCTGAGATTCAGAGTAATGTCTTCTCTCCGAAGGTAGTGAATGTCTGGAATTCCCTTTCTCAGAGAGGTGTGGAGGGATACAAGGAGTCGGCAAGAGAGTGGAGTTGAGCCCTGGAGTAGATTAGCCATGTTCTTATTAAATGACAGGGTTAGCTTGAGGGACTGATTGACCTACTCTTGTTCCTATTTATTAATTTCACATGTTATGCTTTTGGAAAGTAACGGATTATTTTGCTGGAAATCGTGTTGTACAATGTTGCATTCAGGGAGAGCAGAGGATTTGTTGTTTTAACCCTGGGTGGGATATGTGGCTGTATTTCCAGCGTATCTGGGTCTGCAACATGACCCACATCTGGAGCAGAAGTTACAGAGAGGGGAAGCCTGTAAACAGGGACTGGGGGGTGGGGTGGTGGTCACTTCCTGATCCAGCCTGGATTTTCCAAGTACATGTCCAAAACTACACCTAACCATCGGATTGGCCTCGATCTCTCCCTGTTTAGCATGTTAGAGGGCTGAATGGAACATCAGAGCATAGGGCTGAGGGACACAAGTGGGCCATTCGGCCCTTTCACACTACTCCATCAGTAAATAAGGTCATGGCTCATCACATTGTGATCCCAGCTGCACGTTTCTTTCCATGCACCATTATCCCTGATTCACCTGTCCATGGAAAATCAGACAAAGCCAGCTTCGATGTAATATAAAGGTCCAGCCACGCCAAACTTCTGGGAAAGAGAATTCCCACTTGACTAAAATCCCACTTTGATGATTTATCCTAATTCCTGCTCTGACAGATGTTGGAGGGTGTCACTGTTTCCTTTTCTCGCCCCATTCCTCCACTGCTGACACCAAATTTTAAATGTAACCAGATTGGTGATATGGCCGATGATAAAGTTCTCAGACTGAGTCAGGTTCAGTGACAGGAACAAGTCAGGCAAGGTTTCTTTAGTTAGCCACAAGTAACTAACAGCACTAACAGATGCGCATGGTGGATCTGTGGTTAGCACTGATACCTCCCGTCACCAAGGAGCTGCGTTCAGTTCGAACCTCGAGCAACCCTCTATGTGGATTTTGAACATTGTCCCCATGCCTGTGTGGATTTCCTCCCAGTGTTCTCGTTTCCTCCTATCGTCCATAGATATGCAGCTGAGAGTGGATTGGCCTTGCTGAATTGCCCGCAGTACCCGGGATGTGTCGGTTAGATCTCCCCGATTAAAAATAATCAATTAAGTTTTTTTTTTCATCGTATGTTAGTGCCTGGGCCGCTGAGGTCTCGGAATCGATATGGCTAGACATTGAGCCCTCTCAGACAAAGTGAACCGTTATTAGTCTGTTGTTATGACAACATTTTGGAATATTGTCATAAAATAATGATTATCAATACTGTTAAAATTTCAAGGACAAAGCGTCAGATCGAAGCAATACAGCCAAAACCATGTTTCTTACCTCTTTAATTGGTATACCGGGGATAATGGATTCCAGGTTTAAACTGTGGGCAGCGAAGGGGATACCTTGCTTGGGTGATTTAGAATTATTAGTATCCCTACAGTATGGAAACAGGTCCTTGGGCCCAGCAAGTCCACTTCGATCCTCTGAAGAGTAACCCACCCACACCCATTCCCCGACCATCCTATATTTACCCTGATTAATGCCACAACTTACAGATCCTGGAACACTATGAGCGATTGAGCAATGGCCAAGTCATCTAACCTGCACATGTTTGTGACTGTGGGAGGAAACCTACGCAGACACAGTTGAGAATATACTAACACCACATAGCGAGTCACCCAAGGCTGGAACTAAACCCGTGCCCCTGGTGCGCTGAGTCAGCAGTGCAAACCACTGAGCCACCACGTGTTACTTGAAGGAGAAACAATGATACCGTTTGATCAAATAACACGTAAGTATGAACTACCTAGTAGAGACTTTTTTTTCCAGCTTATAGATTTGATTAAAAAACACAATTTTAAAAACCACATATAGATCCGATACAGAGAAGCAGGGGATTATTGTAAAGAATACACTCTCTGTCAGGACCCTTTCCCATTTGTTGGAGAGTGTCCCCGCAGACAATGCTGTGCAGCTTTGTGACGTCTGTGCGAGAGAGTTGGGATTTTAGATCTCTTCGGAGACATGGGAGGATATTTGTGAAAATGCTCGAAGGAGTTTGATCTGTAATAGAACCCATTCCATGCAGTTGAAAAATCTTCATAGGTTCTATCTGACCACAGATTTTCTCTCAAAATTCAAAGTGGGATTATCTTCAGCGTGTCCTAAATGCAGAATGACTACAGGCACTCTTACTCATTGCATGAGGTCCTGCTGCAGGCTTTGTATATATTGGAGAACTGTGTTAGGTGTGGTAGAGTGGGTCATGGAGACCGAATTGGAGATGGACCTGGTTTGTCTTTTCCTGGACCTGCCCAGAGTATCTTACACAGGTGCACATGGGAAAAAAATACATCCTTACTTTGTATGCTAGGAAAGATATTATGTTGTGTTGTATGTCTGAAAACTCCACGGGTCTGTTGAGACTTTGTAACCTTATCATGGAGAATATCCCTTTGAACTTTCTCACCAGTATGGTGCACCAAAAAATAGATAATAATATAAGTCATAGAATCATCGAGTCATGGAGATATACAGCATGGAAACAGTCCCTTCAGTCCAACCCATCCATGCCGACCACATATCCCAAACCAATCCAATCCCTGGCTCATAACACTCCAAACCCTTCTTATTCATTTCCCCATCCAAATGCCTCTTAAATGTTGCACTTGTATCAGCCTCCCGGACATCACCTAGTAGTTCATTCCATACACGTACCACTCTCTGTGTGAAATAGTTGCCCCGTAGTTCTCTATTATATATTTCCCCTTTCATCCTAAACTTATACCCTCTCATTCTGACTCCCTGACCCCAGGGAAAAGACTTTACCTATTTACCCTATCCATGCCTCTCATAATTTTGTAAACCTCGATAATGTCACCCCTCAGCCTCCGACGCTCCAAGGAAAACAGCCCCAACCTGTTCAGCCTCTCTCTCTAGCTCAAATCCTCCAAAGCTGGAAACATCCTTGAAATCTTTTCGGAACCCTTTCAAGTTTCACAACATATTTCCGATAGGAAGGAGACCAGAATTGCACGCAAAATTTCAACACTGGCCGAACCAGTGTCCTGTACAGCCGCAACATGATCTTACAACTCCTGTACTCAATACTCTGACCAATAAAGGAAACGCCTTCTTCACTATTCTATCTACCTGTGATTCCACTTTCAAGGAGCTATGAACCTGCACTCCAAGTTCTCTTTGTTCAGCAACACTCCCTGCGACCTTACCATTAAGTGTATAAGTCCTGCTAAGATTTTCTTTCCCAAAATGCAGCACCTCACATTTATCTGAATTAAACCCCATCTGCCACTTCTCAGCCCATTGGCAATTTGGTCAATCTGAGGTGACCCTCTTCGCTCTCCACCACACCTCCAATTTTGGAGTCATCTGCAAACTTACTAATTGTACCTCTTATGCTCGCATCTGAATCATTTATGTCAATGACAAAAAGTACTGAATCCAACACGGATCCTTGTGGCGCTGCACTTGTCACAGGCCTCCAGTCTGAAAAACAACCCTCCCCCACCACCCTCTTCTTCTACCTTTGAGCCAGTTCTGTATCCAAATGGCTAGTTCTCCCTGTATTCCATGAGATCTAACCATGCCATTCAGTCTCCCATGGGGAACCTCATCAAAACCCTTGCTGAAATCCGTATAGATCACATCTACCCCTCTACCCTCTTCAATCCTCTTTGTTACTTGCTTAAAAAACTCAATCAAGTTTATGAGACATGATTTCTCACGCACAAAGCCATGTTGACTATCCTTAATCAGTCCTTGCCTTTCCAAATACATGCACATCCTGTCCCTCAGGATTCCCTCCAACAACCTGCCCACCACCAACGTCAGGCTCACTGGTCTATAGTTCCCTGGCTTGTCCTTAACATCCTTCTCATACAATGGCACTACGTTAGTCAACCTCCAGTCTTCCAGCACCACACCTGTGACTATCCATACTATAAATATCTCAGCAAGAGGCCCAGCAATCAGTTCTCTAGCTTCCCACAGAGTTCTAGGGTACACCTGATCAGGTCCTGGGGATTTTTCCACCTTTACCCGTTTCAAGACAACCAGCACTTCCTCCTCTGTAATATCGACATTTTGCAAGGTGTCACCATCTATTTCTCTACATTTTATATCTTCCATATCCTTTTCCACAGTAAATACTGATGCACAATACTCCTTTAGTATCTGCCACATACTTCCTGTGCTAGTAAAAATATTCTGTTGTATTGAATGTCTGAAAAACCTCCGGGTCTGTTGTGTCATCATAAGCTCGTCATGGGGAATATCCCTTTGGACATTCTCACAAATATAGTGCACCGAAAAGCAGAGATTTATATAAGATATGGCAACCCTTTTTGGATTACCGCGATACAGGCTGATCTGACAATCTAAACAGGGCTTTTGTATAGCCATGACGATATTGTCTAATGAACCACATATTAAAAATTGTGAATGTATGAATGTGTATCAGTTCATGCTCTCGAAGAACGAGAGCTATCACTTTGTTATGCTGAGCCATATTATTTATTGATTATTTATTGTTTATTTTTGTTTTTCTTCTGTCCGTTTAGAGACTTTAACTTATTTTGTATATACATGCACATGGGTGTAATTTTGTTCAGTTATTTGAGTTGTTTTGTTATTGGTTTAATATAAATAATAAAATATCTTTTTCAATAAAATAAATGTTAAAAAATTCAAATGCAAACATTGATAGATTAGAGTCCCAAATAACTCTTTTTTAGAGAGATCACTCATGCTTTACATTGAAGGTCCCAACACGGGTGATGGGGTGAGGTTGAGAGAGCATCCCCTTCATGGTAACCTCTGTCAGTGTGGGGAATTGAACCTGCGCTGGTGGCCTCCCTCTGCATCACAAACCAACCATCCAGCCAACTGAGCGGGAGACTGTGTAACTGTTACACACAGAATCAGTCACAGACAAAGGGCAAGAGAAATTTTAATGACAATGAAAAAGGTGTATTTCAGACAAAAACGTTCTCTGCTAGAGATCATATTTTATAATGAGGCAAGTGTTTGGAAGCTGTCTTTGGCTGAATACAATAAGGTGAGACCAGTGAAATAACCAGAATGACTAATTGTGATTGGATATCGATAAGCATAAAATAAGTGCATGTTTTTGATTGGTCTGTGGAAAGCATGCTGACTGTTGTATGAATTTATAAATCAGATGAAATATATTGTAAGCAGAGTCCGTCCCCATGGGAAATGCCTTCTGAACACGTGCTAGAAGAAACCCGGGGTATGAAGTGTCTGAGAATCGAATGCTCAGTAACAGGAACATGGGGGTTGAATGACTAAAAGTTCCTGTAACATGGAGCTGAGAAAACCATCAGATCACCCCCAAACGTATTGAATGTTGGAGCATGTTTGAAATACTGAATGGCCTCATGATGGATTTTAATTGTGTGTGATTTGAGAAACGTACATCTCTACTCCATCCTCTTACATGTTACACACTGGGGCACAGCCGTTTTCCTGAAACTGGGAATAAGTTGGAACAATACCTGGAAAATTCCATAATTGGATTTCCCAGGACTATTCTATAACTATGTGGGTGGCATTAGAAAGGCAAGAGAGAAAGAGAGGGAAGGTGCTGTATGCAGTAGTGAGATTGGTGGAGCATGAGCCTTGTTCGGGGGTCGGTGCTAGAACAGATATACAGTGAGTGTGAGGGAGCAGAGAGAACACGGTGACCCTTAACCCTCCAGAGTGGGGAAGGTTATTGATGCTTTTCCTGTATTGCTGGACATTTCTTCAGACCGTAGATACTGCACTGAGGTAGGTGGAGAGAGCAGACCATGCTCGGTGGGTCTGGTAGTGTGGCCCCCTCTGGGAAGAGAATGGTCCCCTTTTGTACTTGCCCATCCACCAGGATCTCCATGTTGCTGTCGACAAACCGTGGTGTAATTTCCCCTTCGCTGCCATGTTTGGGGAAAATGTGCAGGGCAGCTCCAAAGTGAGAAAGCGCAACCGTGTGCCCATCGGCCTTTTCAAGATGGCACCAGTGTCAGTGATCACAGAATATTCAGGGGCATCCAGGCGATTGTGAGTACCTCCAGTCATGATGGGTGGCAGAATCGGGCTGGCATTGTATGAGAGGGTCACTATGGAGTGGGGTGGCTAGTTAATGAGATGAGTTTGGTAAGACAGCACCAGGAAACTAGCTCGGCCTCGTGCAGACAACCCCTCTGTCACACCAAATTTAAATGTCACTGCGACAGTTTTTTGTTAGATTCAGCCCAGTGAGGCGAAGACTCTGCTGTCCTCACTCCCAGTTACAAAGCTGCAGAACAAATGCTCATCCAAAACTCTCCATCGCCTGAACTCACAGCAATATCCCTTTCACTCATAATTCTTCGAAATACAGACCCGTGTTGCATGATACTATCGAAATATCTTCATTCTGAAACCTGTGAACATATCCTTCCATGATATTTTATCTCAGTCTCCCCCCCGCATCCTATCTCCACCCCAAAACACACTCATTTACAGTCATATTGCACGAGACTGCCAGTATGACTAGTCATTTGGCCTAGCTGGTCCATGGCAACCAAAATGTACATCCAGACTCACCCCATTTCCCTGCCCTTGTTCTGTATCCCTCTAATCCTTTCCTATCTGTGTATTTGTCCAATTGCCTTTTCAATGTTGTTATTGTACCCACCTCAATCACTTCCACTGACAGCTCAGTCCATATGTGTACCACACTCTATGTAAAAAAGTTGCCCCTCAGTTTCCTTTTTATATTTTTTATCCTTTCCAAACATTAATGGATGTCCTCTAGTCAACGATTCACCAAACTTGAGAAAGAAGGTTGAAGTATTCACTCCATGCACGCCTCTCATGATTTTATAAGGGCTACACTTCTATAAGAACCCCCTCAGTTTCCTTAGCTGTAAAGAAATAAGTTCTAACCTCTCCAACCTCTGCCTATAACTTAGAGCTTATAGCCCAGGAAACATCACTGGAAATTTGTTCTGCATACTTTCTAGTTCAATAATATCCATTCTAGAGCAAGATGAACAAAACTGAACACAATACTCCAACTGCAGCCTTACCAACATCCTGTACAATTGCAGCATAACGTCCCAACTTCTATACTCAATGCGTTGATGAAGGCCAATGTGCCAACAGCCTTCTTCACTGTCCTGTGTATCTGTGACTCAAATTTCAGACAACCGTGCACCTGATCTCCAACGACCTTTTGTTCCACTACACGTCTTAAGGCACTATCATTCGTCATTAAACTCCTCCCTGGATTTGACTTTCCAAAATGCAAGACGTCACACTTATCTATATTAAACTCCATTTGCTATTTCTCAGCCCACTTCCCCAGCTGATCAAGGTACTGCTGCAATTTCTGATAACGTTCCTCACTGTAAGTGATGTCTCCTAATTTAGTGTCATCTGCAAACCTACTAACGTTGCGATGTGCACTCTGGTCCAAATCATTGATATAGATAACAAACAGCAATGGGCCCAGGACCGACCACTAAGGCACTCCACTAGTTACAGGCCTCCAGTCTGACAAGCATACCTCCACCAAAGCCATTTGTTTCAGAACATTAAGCCAATTGTGTCGCCAATTTGCCAGTTTACATTGGAGTCCATGCGATCTAACCTTCTAGAGCGGCCTACCATGTGGAACCTTATCAAAGACCTTACTGAAATCCATGTAGACGATGTCCACCATCTTTCCTCATCAACCTTCCAGGTCACTTCCTCAAAAATCTCTATCAAACTTTGTCAGGCATGATCTGCCACGCACAAAGCTATGCTGACTGCTCCAAGTCAAACTCTATCTTCCCAAATGCATCCATATCTTATATCTCCGAACCTTCTCAAGCGGTTTACCGAATACAGATGTGAAGCTTACTGGTCTATATTTCCCAGGCCTTTCTTTGCAGCCCTTCTGAATAAGGGCACTACATTTGCTACTGCCCAGTCTTCCGGGACCTTGCCCCTGAACTACCTTTTCTCGCCATGTGCAGTGCTCTTAGATATATCTGGTCAGGACCAAGAGATTTATCTGACTTTATGCATTCTAATATTTCCAACAACACCTCTACTGTGATATTGACTGTGCCAAGATATCGCAACTAACCTCCCAAAGGTCACAGGTCTTCATGTCTTTCTTCATGATAAACACAGAGGGGAAATTGAGGACCTCACCCATCTCTTGAGGTTTTACACATGCATGCCCATTTTGGATTTTAAGGCGTCCTATCTCTCTCTAGTTGTTCTTTTTATTTACTATACTGAATCTAGATTCATCTTCATCTGCTCAGCCAAGGCTATCTCATACCCCATTTTAGCCCTGCTGATTTCCTTCTTCAGTAAACTCCTTTAACCCATGTGTACCTCCAGGGATTCCCTTGGAACCAGCTGCCTGTACCTGAGCGATGCCTCCTTTCTTTCTGCTCAGAGCCGCAATATCTCTTGTTATCCAGGGTTCTCTCTTCCAGCCTCACTTTCCCTTCACCCTCACAGGAACATGCAGACCTTGAACTCGAGCTACCTCACTTTTGAAGCCCTCCCACTTTCCCGGGATCCTTTTATCTGGAAACACACTCCTCCAATCAAGCCATGAAATCCCCTGTCTAATGTCAACAAAATTCGCCTTGCCCCAATTTAGAACTTGAATCTGTGGGCCAAAGTTTTTTCCCTACCATACCTATTTTAACATTAATACATCTCTGGTCACTTTTCCCAAAATGCTCCCCCCACTTTATCTCCGTTACCTATCCTGCCCTGTTTCCCAACAGTAGGTCGAGTTTGTCCCGTCCCGAGTAGGACCCTGTATATACTGCTTGTGGAAGCTTTCCTGAACACACTTAACAAATTACGTTCCACCTAAGTTCTTAACCCTCTAGAAGTCCCAGTCTATGTTAGGATAATTAAAATCACCTATTATGACAACCCTATTGCTCTTGCAAGTCTCGCCAATCTTCCTGCATATTTGTTCCTCTAATTCCCATTGATTATTTGAAGGCTTATAGTACAACCACTATAACGTCACCAAACCCTCTTATCGTTTGCATCATTTACAAAATCTCATTGGATATTATCTCAGTTATTTCATCTTTAAATACTAGAGTGATAATCGCCTTAATCAGAACTATTGGTATTTAAATTGTTTCCATTTACATATCTTCCTCGCAGTGACTTTCACATTCGCAGCATCCCTTGTCAAGGCATATTGGAGATATGGAGCTGTAAATGGATGGGAGCTGCACATCCTGTCAGTTCCAACATTGGTTGCAAGTTTCCCACACTGAGCTGCGATCTAACACAGTGTTACCGAACAATGCAACAGTCTGGGTTTATATATGAATGAACCAGTGCGGGCTGCACAGCCCCCCACGCTCGACATTTAGCCCAGGATTATAGATCCAGCATTGGCGTGGGCTGCACAGAGTTTCACTCTGCACAGAGCTGGGTTGCATTCAGCAGACACGAGCCGGATCTACACAGTGCTCCATCCTGAACATGTGAGTTAGATTGCGAATGTGAGAGAACTAAATATCTGGCTATGCCTTTATTTTTGTTTTAATTATTGTGATTGAACTCCTCAAATCCTGACTCATCCAGTTAGACCCGACCCTCTGGATGAGTGATGGTGACTGTTGTTGCAGCATCTGAGTCTGCAACATGACCAACAAATGGAGCAGAGGCTGCACAGAGGGGAAGCTCTGTAAAATGGAATGAGGGAATCACCATCAGATCAGCCGTGGTCTTAGTGAATGGTGGGGCAGAATTGAATGGACCACTGATGCAACATATTCATATATTTCTGTTTGTTCCAAGCAAACTCCCCTTCTCTCCCAGTGTCCCATACTATTGGGGAGTGAGTCACCTCCTCCTGTCCCTGCGTAATAGGATCCTTGAGCCTCACTATCCTCCAGATTTCCCTGTGCCCCAGTTTTGAGCAGTTGAGTGACTGTCTCCTGTTCCTGTGTCCCAGTTTTGAGCAGTTGAGTGACTCCCTCCTGTTCCTGTGTCCCAGCCTCGAACAGTTGAGTGACTGCCACCTGTCCCTGTGTCCCAGTTTCAAGCAGTTGAATGACTCCCTCCTGATCCCAAGTTGGTGAAAGTAGATGTCCTCCTCCTGTTCCTGAGTAACAGGCTCCAATAGCTCTGTGCTCACCTGCTGCTCCTGTGGAATAGAGCTGAGGGACTGAATGGCCTCTTCACATTCTTTACAGCTTTTCTTGATTAAAGGCCTTTTCCCGTTTCTGTAAAACACCATCAAAATCTGAATGATGTATTTTTGTATTTGACTCTCTGTGATTGAGCAAACAAGCCGATTGGCAAAATTCAGATGCTGAATAGCCTCCTCCTGTTCCCGTGTTATACACTGAAGAGTCAATAGACTCTCAGAGATGTACAGCATGGAAAAAGATCATTCTGTCTGGTCATCCATACCGCCAAACATCCTAAATTAATCTCGTCTCCCTGCCAGCACTTGGCCCATCTCCCTCTAAACGCTTCCCATGCATGTATCCATCCAAATGCCTTTTAAATGGTGTAACTGTACCTGCTCCCACCACCTCTTTTGTCTGTTCAATCCATACACACAGCGGTCTCTGTGTGAAAATGTTGTCCCTCATGTCCCTTTTTAAATCTTTCTCCTCTCACCTTAAACTTTTGTCTTCTAAGTTTGGACTCGTCTATCCTGGGAAGACATTGACTGTTTACCTTATCTATGCCCCTCATGATTTTATAAACCCCTTTAAGGATCCCCCCCCCCCAGCCTCAACACTTGAAAATAGCCCCAGCCTATGAAAACTCTCCCTGTAACACTAACCCTCCAACACCTGCAACATTCTTTTAAATCTCTTCTGCACCCTTTCAAGTTTGACAACATCTTTCCGACAGTAGGGAGACCAGAATTAAAGGCAATATTACAAAAGTGGCCAAACCAATGTCCTGTACAGATTTAACATGTCATGCAAATGCTTCGACTCAAAGCACGCACCAATAAAGGGAAGATCACCAAATGCCTTCATCACTGCGCTGTCTACCTGTGACGGCACTTTCAAGGAATGGAAAACCTACACCACTAGTCTAGCTTTGCTGCCTCACAGGGCAGTGACCTGGGTTTAATTCCATCCTTGAATGACTCGCTGTGTGGAGTTTGTACATTCTCCCCGTGTCTGCGTGAGTTTCCTTCGGGTGCTATGTTTTACTCCAACTGTATAAACATATACAGATAAGGATAGATTGGCCATGCTAAATTGGGAAATGCAGGCTCAGAGGGATAGGGCAGGTGTTTGTCCAGTGGGATACTGTTTAGAGGTTCTGTGTGGCCTCGATGGGCCGAAAAGCCTGTTTCCCCACTGTAGGGATTCGATAATTTCTATGGAGTTCCCCTTCACTGGCAGCTTTCGATAGGGCACTACCTGTAAGTCTTACCTTGATTTGTCTTGCCCAAATGCAACACCTCATATGTAACTAAAATATACTCTATCTGCCACTCCTCGGTTCACCTCAGCAAAGTCCCATTATAGTCTGAGAGATCATTCTTCACTGTAGACTACACCACCAATTTTGGAATTATCTACAAACTTACTGACCATACTTCATATACTCAAATGTAAATGATTTGTATCAGTGACAAAAGGCAGTGGACCCACTATTGATCTTTGCGGCACACCACTGGTCACAGGTCTCCACGTTTAATGAACAAATGTCCATTGTCACGCCCTGTCTCCAATATTCAAGAACATTTCGGATCTAAATGGCGAGTTCTCCCTGGATCCCAGCCAGTCTAACCTTGCTAACCAGTCTACCATGTAGAACATTTTGGTAATCTTACTGAATTCCATAAAGACAACATCCACTGACCTGTCTTCATCAATCATCTTCATCACTTCCTCAAAAGATTACACCGAGTCAGTGAGACGTGATCTCCAATGTACAAAGCTCTCTTCAGTCCTTGTCTTTTCAAATGCATTTACATCCTTTCCCACAAAATCCCCTCCAACAATTTAGTCACCATTGACGTCAGGCTCAGCGATCTATGGTTACCTGTTTTTTTTTCCTTACTTTCTTAAGTAATGACACTATGTTAGCAGCCCTCCAGTCTTTTGACACCTCACCTGTGGAAATCAATGATACAAATATATCAGCAAAATGCTGACCAATTTCTTTCCTAGCTTCTCACAAACATTTGGGATACAACTGATCAGTTCACCTTTATGTGTTTTAAAATGTCAAACACCTCCTTGTAATACAGACACCTTTCAATGTATCACTGTATATTTATTCATTCTCTCGCTCTTGTAACTTCCTTCTCATTAAATACTGAGGAGAATTTTTTGTGTCATATCCCTCCAATCTCGGGTGGTTCCACACATAGGTAGTCTTACTGATCTTTAAGGGGCCCAGTTCTCCCCCTAGTTAATCTTTTACCATTAAAGGATTTGTAGGATTTCTTCAATGCCTCGTTAACCCTATTTCTAAAGCCATCTCATGTCCACATTTTTTGGCCCGAATTCCCCATTGACTGTCCACTTATTGCCCTTATACTCCTCTCGGGATTCACTTGATCTCAGCTCTGTTTACCTGACATATGCCTCCTTCCTTACCTTGACCAGATCATCAATATATCTACCCATCCAGCACTCCCTGCACCCACCAGCCTTACCCATCTCTCTAATAGGAACACGTTGGCTCTGGACTCTCTGGATCCAAGTTTTGATGGCCTTGCATTTCCCAACCATCCCTTTACCTGTGAATAGGGTATTCCAATCAGCCTTTCACAGGGCTCACCTAACACTTTCAAAATTGGCCTTGTTCAAAGTTAGAACTTTAATGTTGACATCAGGTATTTCCTATTCCACAACTAATTGAAAACTAATATTTATGCGAAACAGACTTGAAAGTTAAATCAACACTTCCTGCTCCTCTATAACGGGCTCGAAAGTCTGACTAGGCTCCTCCTGTCCCTCTGTAATAGACTCAAGAGGCTTAATGGCCTCCTCCAGTTGTTCTAAACACACTCGAGAGGCTGCACGGCCTCCTCCTGTCCCTGTGTAACAGATCCGAGACACAGCAACCCACGTATTGTGAGCAGCCGTTAAACTGTATCTGATGGAGGTCCATCCTTTCTCAGATACAGAAACACAGACAACACAATGTACTCCAGGTGCCCTCTCAGTTACACTTTATGCTGCTGCAGCAACACATCTCTTTGTTCTGAATGGTTCTGTTCACAAAATGTGCCAATATTCCAGCTTTCCACCTTTTCAAGTAGCAACAGGCTAATATGGGCTGAATGGTCTTCTCTTCTCCCTCTGTAAGAGGCCCATTTGGAGAGAATTTCTTTGGCCTGTTCCTGAGCAGCAATCCCAATGCTCTATCTCAAGGTTATGAAAGGATTTGATAACAGGACATTAAAACCAGGATTGGCCGCACACTGGTCAATAAGCACCGTACTTTGTGTTCAGGTATCTAGAAACTTGCCCACAACCCCCCCCCCCTTTTTATGCAGCCGATCTGTTATTTTATAACTGCCTCCTTTCATAAACAGAATGGAACATACATAGACCACTGCAGTGTTCTGTTAATACTCTCATATACAAGGAAAAAAAGATATAAAATATTGAAAGATTTATGGTCCATCCCTCAGCAACCCTCATCCATTGCATCCAGTATATGAAAAGTGATTTATTGAACTGGTTAACTGAGCCTATTGTTCAGTGACTGCGATTAATACCAATCTCCATGGATTCTAATTATCCCAGTGGAGGGTTTCCATCTTTTAATGATAACTGGGCTCCGTTCAATGTGTCAACCCATAACATGAGCAGAGCATCACCGACAGCACTGACAGGGATCAGCAGATCCAGAGAGAAGGGGAGGAGAAATCAGAATCTGAGAACATGAGACTGGAATGTTCCAACAATCGATCAGAATCTGAGAACATTAGACTGAAATATTCCAACAATGGATCAGAATCTGAGAACATTAGACTGAAATATTCCAACAATGGATCAGAATCTGAGAACATTAGACAGGAATATTCCAACAATAGACAGGAGCTTAGCCGATTATATTTGGTATCTTTCTGCATTTGATTGGATGTCATTATCATTGCGGATCTATTCCGCTCTTCTCATTATTCAATCCTTTTATTCTCCCTTCCTGGCTATCGTTGGGGTTCCTGGTGAGTGTCACTATCCAGATTTGGTTTTTTTATAAACCAGTTATGACTGTATTATTATTCTTTCATATCGTCTACACTTCCTGCCACTGTTATTGTTCCAATCCAATCCAATCTCTCAATCTAGATATTCACTCTACAGACCACTGCTAACTGCATCAATGAAGGTGTTCAATTACTGTCTCCCTCTCTGCTCTGACAGTGTTACTCACGGATCTCTATGTTGAACTATTCAGTTTCAGGGGAGAATCATAATGCATCGTATCATTGCCTTTGCTGTTAAGAGCATGGAGGTCACTCTCTACTGTTCTGGTTACAAACTCCACTTCCTTCCACTGTTTCCATCCCATCCCTGGCCAATATCTGCAGCTGAAGCAGACAAGTCACAACTGTGGGATATCTCTTTGACAATGAGCTGATTCTTGACACCATTCCCTGACATTTCTAACTTGAAATACTCACTACTCCAGAATACATCTCACTGGTTTATTCCATCTGCTGTTTGAACCTTGAGCTATGAAGTACAGGCTTAATGAAGCCAATAATCTGCTGCTGACGGTCCCGGCTTCAAACCTGCCGAAGCAAATCTGATTCGACCTCACACCAAACTCCCATCCATCTGTCATTCATGTGCACGCGGATGTATATTGCTGTTTTGTCTGGCAATGCCTTTATTTTAACATTCTCAAACACTTCACCTCATCTGTCCATGAAACTTCCCTCGTTCTCTCTATTGATAAACAAAAAGCCTGCCAGCTGTTCTTATTTAAAATTGTTTTCTCCATGTGCGTTCCTTCTCAAACAATGAGTTTCGCATTCAACCACGCCTATCGCGCACACTGTCTCAGTCTCTGATGAACACACAGACAGAGCAAACCTTCCCATTATAGGCAGTAATCTGATGCAAGTATAGTTAGCATATGTTAGTATAGTTTTCAATACTCTCCAGATAGTGCAGTTTACTGAGCAACACACTAGCATGGTGTGCACAGCTCTCCATGCTGGGCTGTCATCTTGTCCCAGTTTATGTTTGTTTGTGGTGTTCGGTGAAGCAGATTCAGAATTTGATGTAACAAACCATTTCAGCTGATCTGACAATGCCTTTATTCAATGTTCTCATTGTTGTAATTTTACTCACGAAGATCTCACTTCTGCAGTTAGTCCCACTGCCCTGTCTTTTCCCCCAAATTTACACAACATCTTTTCAGTTAATTAACTGCCTGTTTCTGTCTTTAATGTGAATCTCTCTGTCCCTTTGTATCTTTCCCTGGCCTTGGGTTTTGTCTCCCTAATGTATCGAGTGCTGGCATTGTGTAGCTCCGAAATAATGAAATGGCGTGTGTCAGGCTGTTGTTCACTTCCCGGTGTGTCCCATGTGCTGGTTCATGGACAGGTGTATTTCAGAAGTTATGAGATACATCCTTGTACCTTGGTGTGTACCTGTGGCTGTCCCTCTCAGGTGACCTTGCGATCAGTAACACGAGAAAGACCACTGAGTAAAGGACCAGGCATCTAAATTGCCTGACAATGCTGTCACTTTTTTAATAAAATGTTATTTTCTCCTTATTTTTAGTAAGAGGTCTTAAAGGCCAAACTTCCTACTGAAAACGGCTCAAGTAAATAACTTATGGGGGTTTTAGGTCTGTGTCGACTGAGCTTATTATTTCCGCCATTCAATATGAGATTATACATGTGACAGGGTTAGAAAATCTAAGTTTTGACACGTTGTGGAAACTTGAGTGAAGAAAGACAAAGGCATTCTGTGGCAGGAGTAAAATGACTGAAATCGAATCTCGTGAACATTTGTATGCTCAGAGTCAATGTAATATATATGCATTGCAGTCAATAGACAATAGACAATAGGTACAGGAGTAGGCCATTCTGCCCTTCGAGCCTGCACCACCATTCAATATGATCATGGCTGATCATTCCTAATCAATATCCTCTTCCTGCCTTATTTCCATAACCCTTGATTCCACTATCTTTGAGAGCTCTATCCATCTCTTTCTTAAATGAATCCAGAGGCTGGGCCTCCACTGCCCTCTGGGGCAGAGCATTCCACACAGCCACCACTCTCTGGGTGAAGAAGTTTCTCCTCATCTCTGTCCGAAATGATCTACCCCGTATTATTAAGCTGTGACCTCTGGTTCGGCACTCACCTATCAGCAGAAACATGTTTCCTGCTGCCAGAGTGTCCAATCCTTTCATAATCGTATTTGTCTCAATCAAATCCCCTCTTAGTCTTCTGAACTCAAGGGTATACAAGCCCAGTCACTTCAGTTTTTCAGTGTAAGGTAATCCCGCCATTCCTGCCACTCTACTCATAGAGGAAGATTAGGAGGTCTAAAATGAATCCCTTTTTGTATATTGATGGATCATTTTATTAAAGGTGGAGTTGTGAGTATACTATCACTATAAAAAGGTTATTTTATCTAGGGATTTTTTTTTGAAGAGAGGTTATAAAGACAGAGGTGCAGAAATGCTGTCTGAAAACAGTTTAAGTAAATAATTGAGAAAGCCTTTAGGTTTTATTAAAACATTGGTAACAATGGAAGGGCAGCGGCCAGCTCTCCCAGACCAGGTTTTCTTGGTTTGTTTTTAGCTGCAGCATTCAGAAGCTGTTGAGGATCCCGGAAAGGGTTGGAAGTTTCAATACCTGATCCCCAGCTGCTTTTCTCTCTGAGATCTCTGTTGATGTTGATATCTCTTCGATCGGAAAACTGCATGTAAGGATCTGTATTTGAATATATCTTTGTGCCAAGCAGTGCATACCAAGAAGATACGGTATCTATTGTTTGTGTAAGTGTTCAAACAGAAAAGCTATTTCAAAATGTTCTTTTCTTTAAGTGCATTTTAACTAAAGCATTTCAATAGATTATATTTTGCTTAATGTCGAGTAGTTTGACCAATCACAACATATCTGGAACGCAAACTTCACATCTATTTTAAAAATAAGGAAAGGTCTAAGCGACCTTCTTAAAATATTTTGCAGGGATCTGGTCTGGTCTACAACACTGATAGATGAGGAGTTTCTGACTGACTCTTATTGAAAATGTAGTGGAGGGGTTGGGGATGGTTTGCTGGAGGTTGTGCTGTGAGCTGCCTGAGACATTCAGGGAGACATGAGGATTTGCTGACCCATCTTTGGGTGGAGCCTGGGGACTGTAGTTACAGCATCTGGGTCAGTAACATGAGCAACAAATGGAGTAAAGGTTACAGAGTGGGGAAACTCTGAAAACACAGTGTTAGTGTATGTGTGGAAAGGGATCTGTTGGACCCACCCGAGTTTTCCATTAACAGCCTCGCAAGCTACACTTAATCCAGGAGCAGAGTGTGAGGGGACACTGATTAAACAAGGAGCTGGTCACAGAGCAGTGTCACCTCCTTTAACGCGTCCTGCAGCTTCACCCCAGGGGAAAGGACGGTGCTGCCAGTGGCTGTTCGGGTCACAGTTTCATTCAGCTTCTATGTTCTGGAACTTTCCAAACAGGACTGGGTGACATAGCAGTCATAGCCCAGTATGTTGCCATCAATGTAACCATTCGGTGACAGAGGATATATATGGTGGATGAGGTAAATACATTGTTTCACCCTCATCAGGGAGCTGCTGGGTGTATCCAGTATAATGGGATTCCCGATGGTGTACATGGCATCTGCAGAGTACCCATGTCAATGGGGAGAGGTAGAGGAACTGAAGTAGCTCTCTCTCTGTTAATGTTACCGTGTGTCCATGCACAGTACACTATGTTGGTGAATACCTCTGTCCTGACAGCAGCCACAGTTCCTTCATTCACAAGCAGACAGCAATCCCATCGTCTTCGGGTCTCCATGTAGAAAGGAATGAATGTATCTTGGATAAAGGCCGTCCCCTTAATACATGCTTGAAAACAGTATCCCCATCACCAACCAAACACTTCAAAACATTCCATGTGTACGGAGAGCAATGGGGTCACTTGGAGTGTCTGGGAGCAGACGATCAAGATGGAGAAAAACCTCACATGTCTGAACGGGTCTGAGAGAACCCCCCAGGACACAGTATCATTAATCCCTGTAATCCCTCTCCATTTCAGTAACATACTGCCTTCCATTATTACTGTAAATGAAATTACAGGTTATATCATGTTATATTGCACCTGCCAAATTATTATCCATTGCCTTTACATCTCTTGATAATTTAATCTCTTGCTTATCACAGCAACATGACCAAACTCAGTATCTCTATATCTGTTCCATCCTCCTGATCATTGATTTCGATTGTAAATAGTGGAGGACCCAGCACTGGTCACTGTGTGACTCCACTGGTGACGTTCTGTCAAACTGATTAAGACTGATTTTTCCGGAGTACCTGCTTCCTGTTTGATACACAGTCCTCCCCCATTACTGTGTAACACAGTGGAAAAGCTGAATATGAATGAGGAGAATCAGTCAGGAATCCAAACTCTCGAATCTGCTCCGCCATGGATTACAATCTTGGCTGATGTCATCGCGACCACTGTTCCACATCCCTGCTATCTCTCGATCGTTAAACTCTGGTCTCTTGTTGGAAATTGCGGCTGATGAAAAAAATATCCACTCCACATCTGCACTTTCAATTATATTTCGCATTTTACAGACCTCAATGAGCTCTCCTATCGTTCTTAAAAAATCGAGAGTATAGGCCTGAACTGCTCAATTTCTCTTCATAAGACAAACACTTCAAATGTGGAATCATTCTAATGAAGCTCTTCTGAATTGCGTCCAATGGAAACACCTCATTCTGCAGGACACCCAAACTGTACTCCAGTTGCAGCCTCACTAATGCCTTGCATAGCTACAGCAACACTCCCTACCTTTCTACTCTATCCTTTTACAAATAAACGATGAAGTTATACTTGCATTTCTCAGTATTTGAAGTACCCGCAAGCAAGTTTTCTGTGATATGCAAGCAGGCACCCAGATCCCTCTGCACTTAAGCTCTTTGAAGTTTCTCTCCATTTAGATAATAATTTGCCTTTTTATTAGACTGGCCAACTTGAATAACCCCATATTTATCCACTTTAGTTTTCATTGCCAAATGTTTGCCCATTCATCCAATCTATACATATAGTTTTTAAATCTCTTGCATCATCATTCCGAAGTAATTTCCCGCCAATGTTAGTGTCATCTGAAAATGTAGCTATAGTATTTTCTATCCCGTCAACCGAGTAATAATGTCGATCCCAAATGGTTGAGGCATGAGAACCGAAATCTATGGCACCCAACAAATTGCATTTTCCAATATAAAATGATACATTTAATTCATCTGACTGCATTTTGTTGGTTTACCAATCCTCCATCCAAGCCAATAAATTACTCCTAAACTGATGCTGTCTGATCTTACCACTCACTCTTTGGAGAAGCGACATATCCGATGCCTTCACAAAGACCAGATATATTCCATCTCCAGGATTCCCACTATCCACCTTGTTTGTCACAACTTTAATAATTCAAGAAAACACCTCAATCGTAGTTTATCTTTTGTAAAACCATGTTGAGTCCGATGGATTGTGGTTGACGTTTGCAAATGTCCTCAACAATGGATTCTAATAATTTCCCTTAAATTACAATACTTTATTGTGACATTTTACTCCCTAATGTATACAGCTATTTTAAGTTCTTCCCTTTCTAAAACCTTTACGTTTTCTTTGAATTCCTGTTTGATGGGCAAAAGGGTTTTAAGAGATGTGCTCCAATTGCTGCATAAGCGGTATTTGTGGCTGACTGGACTCATCATCCTGCTGGTGTACAAAGTCAATGGGATGAAGTCTTTCTGGGGTTCCCATGTTGTCATCCAGAAGGCCAGAATGACCACCTCCTGTTGATGCGTTAGAGGGGTGGGGGATTATGGAATCTTCCCGTTGCTGTGTAACATTTTGAGGGGCTGATGGGTCTTCTCATATTTCTCCATAATCGGTGGAGATACTAAACGGTCTCCTCATGTATCCCAGAGATGGGACGAAGGGAGCAATTGGTCTTCACTTGTTCCCATACAACAGACACGTGTCTGAATTACCTCCTCCTTTCTCATGAAAGAAGTCTCAGATAGTTTTTATCCTAACACATTTCCCTTGCAACAGATTCGGTGGGTCTGAATGGCCTCCTGTTATCCCAGTGTAACAATCTCCAGTCATTGTGTGACCTCTTCCAGTTCCTTTGTTACGGACTTGAGGAGGCTGAATGGACTGATCCTGTTGCTGTGTAACAGGATACTGGTGCAGCATTGCCTACTCTGGGTCCAGTGTTATAGATTCAAGGGGCTGATTAGCCTCCTCCTATAAATATACATCAGGCTCGAGGGGCTGAACAGCCTCGTCCTATTCTGGTGTAACAGGCTCGAAGGCCTGAATATCCTCCTGTTGTTCCTGTGTAACAGGCTGGAGAACGGAATGGATTCCCCCACGATCTGTGTAATTCTCTTCAGTTCTTGGCTCCTTACTGTCATCAATGTTGAAATAAGATCATCCTTTATTTTTGTAAACTCCAATGGATACTGGATGAACCTGATCATCCTTTCGTTATAAGCTAGCACCTTCATAGCAGGAATCAGCTGAGGGAACCATCTCTGAGCTGCCTCCAACATAACAACATCCTTTCTTCATTGAAGAGGTTAAATCTGTACACACTACTCCAGATGTGATCTCACTAAGATCCTGTACAGCAGCAGCAATGCTTTACCAGCCTGCTGTAAGGTTCCCACCCAGGTTAGAGCTGTCTCAGCTCTCTGGGGGAAATACAGAGCATTTATGAACGATCATTGTCCTTCTCTACTTCACTAGCATAACGGGAGATCTGGAGAAAATGTCACAATGATGCTTAAGAAGATCATAAATGATGTGGCGAGATGATCTCTACCATTAATCTCCCCAAATCCCACATCGCTCAGATTCTCCAGAATCTAGTAAGGTGGAGTGCAAAAACAGCAAGGAGAAGGAAACATTGATGGGAGTTATATATCAAAGTGAAAGCTTCAATACAAATGCTGGACATGTTATAAAACGGGAAATGAGATATACACATTTGTGTCTACTGCAGTAATAACGTACTGTTGACATTATATCTAAACTGTGTTAACCCAACTGAATGCTAATGCTGGGAAAAATGGATTTCATGAGCATGTGTTTGATAGCTGGCATTAACATTTTGTCGAGCACTGAGCTAGAGATCAGGTTATTTAGAAATTGATGTTGAATGATCAAAAGAACTAATTGAAAACTTTGCTGTAAAGGAACTTTTGGGAACAGTGACCACAATGCATTGGCTTTCTTTTATGCTGTTTGAGTACACTGTAGTTTTTGTTTTATTTGAAGAAACTGTTATAAATCTGAATCATGCAAGTCCTGAAGGTGTGAGGAGAAATTGGGGACTGAGGATGCTGGAAGATCAGAGTCGAGGAGTGTGGTGCTGGAAGATCAGAGTCGAAGAGTGTGGTCCTGGAAAAGCACAGTCAGGCAGCGTACTTGGATCAGGAGAATTAACGTTCTGGGCTTAAGCCCTTCATCGGGAATGAGGCTTATGGATGAAGGGGGGCTGAGAGATAAATGAGAAGGCTGTGTGGCAGGAGGGAGGTAGCTAGGAATGCGATAGGTAGATGAAGGTGGGGTTGAAAGTGATAGGTGATGAAGGGAGACAGAACGCCTCATCTACTACATACATTAAAGCCAGTGTGGTCTTCTCTACATTGGTAAGGCAGGTGGATCATTTCAGAGAACATATCTGGGATAGCCACATTGACCAACTCCACCGCCTTGTGGCTGAGCACATTAACTCCCCTTTCCACTCTGCCAAGGACGTGAGAGTCCTGGGCCTCCTCCATCGCCAAACCCTAACCACCGGAAGCACAGATGAAGAAAGGCTCTTCTTCTACCTTGGGACCCTCCAACCACAGAGGATTAATGTAGGTTTCACCGGTTTCCCCATTCACCCTAACTCCACCTTTTCCCAGTCCAATCTTCCAACTCAGCATCCTCCCCCCTTTTGAACGTTCCTATGTGTTCATCTTCCTTCCGATCAATCTGGTCCACCCACCTCCCCGACCTAACCCTTTCAGCCTCATCTTCCACTATCTAGTAGATCACAGGAATTAGCTTCGAAAAATGCCAAGTACCGTAGTAAGCCAGGGGATTCGGAGAAATATAGGACCCAGTAACGGATGACCAAGAAAAGAAAATCAAAAAGCGAAAAAGCATAAAAACAAAAGAAAAACATAAAGACTGCTAAAAAAAAGTACATCAGTGTATGAAACAAAAATAAAAACAAGGTCAAATATGGAACATGGGTGTGCGGACAGAATAATTTATTGAAGACAACAGAGAAATCGCAGGAAAAAGAAACGGTTTCTTTGTGTCTATCTTCAAGGCAGAATATCCAGAAATTCTCCCAGAAATACCAAGTGACCATGGGGCTTGTGTAAGTAAAGTCTAAGATTATTCTTATAAGTGTTGAGGTCATGTTTTAAAAGAAAGCTGGATTGAGTATTTATAAATCTGACAGATCAGATGTACTTCATGCAAGAGTTTCAGAGGAAGCAGCAATAGGCATATTGATAGCATCGCAGATTATCACGTTGTTTTCCAATACATTCCCGAAAGATATTTAGCCAGTCTGGATAAGGCAAAGGTTACAAATATTATCCAACAGTTTAAGAAAGGATGAAGATGGAGAGTGGTGAACGACAGATCAGTATCTTGTCATCTGCGGTCAGGTGTCTGTTGGCTCGATTATAAAGAACGTGTTACTGGAAATATAGAAGGTAATGGGAAAACTGGGGAGGATGATAATGCATCGATGAAACGGAAACCATAAGTAGCAAACATTTTCTGGAATGGTTTGAAGATGATTCTTGTGGACGTAGGCAATGAGGAGCTAATGGATAACGTATCGTTGGATATTCAAGAGGATCTTTTTTAAGAACTCTCCCACTAACATCATAAGAAAAGTTAAAGTAAAAGGAATTGGGAAGAATTAGGTGGCACAGTGGTTAGCACTGCTACCTCACAGCGCCAGAGACACGGGTTCAACTCCCGCCTCAGGCGACTGACTGTGTGGAGTTTGCACATTCTCCCCGTGTCTGTGTGGGTTTCCTCCGGGTGCTCCGGTTTCCTCCCACAGTCCAAAGATGTGCAGGTCAGGTGAATTGGCCATGCTAAATTGCCCGTAGTGTTCGGTAAGGGGTAAATGTAGGTGTATGGGTGGGTTGCGCTTCGGCGGGTCGGTGTGGACTTGTTGGGCCGAAGGGCCTGTTTCCACACTGTAATGCAATGTAATCTAAACACAAGCAAATAGGAAACGAAAAATTAGGTTTACATTCATGTGAATGTAATTGAAATATAGAAGATGCCATGCGCCAGCTGCACAGAGTGTTGCTGAGACTAAACTGAGAGTATTGTGTACCGTTTGGAGTCCCAATCTAAGATAGAATATACTACAGACGAACTGCAAAAGGTATTCTCCAGATTAATCCCTAAAATGGCAAGATTGTCTGATGTGGAAACTCAGCCTGTGATCTCGAGTTTTAAAAGATGAGAGGTGATTTTACTGAAACTTAGAAACATAGAGGGGAGAGAATAACCGAGGGACATGAAGAAGTGCAAGCAGGAGAGATGAGGGAGAATCCCATGATATTCTACACGGACAAGTAGAACAGAATAATCAGCAAACAGTTAGTATCCATTAGAAACCAAAGGGGCAATCTGTGTGTCAACCCGGAGAACATTGATAGATTGTTACATGTAAACATCACAGCTGTTTTACTTGGGAGAAGGAGGATGCAGGTACAGAATTCAGGAAGATGGACTGGAAAGCTCTTGGAAAGAGATTGATGTAAAATACGAGCGGCGGTTTGAGGCTTTGTCTGGTATAAAATTGGACCAATCTGCAGGTCTGGATACTGTTGGAGTCAAGGGAGGAAAGACGCTGACTGGAAATTTTAATTAGAATCTGACAATAGGGGAGGTGCCAGAGGACTGGAGAACAGCTATTATGATTGCACTTCACAGTAAGGGTGGTAGAGATAGACCAGGAAACTATAGACGAGCGAGTATTAAATCACTGTTCGGGAAACTACTGGAGAAAATAGAGAAGGAGAAAATTGAACTCCAATCAGAATGGCATGGCTTGATCAGGGATAATCATCATGACTTTATCAGAGTGAAATCACACTAATGGAGTTGATTCAATTAGTTTGAGGAGGTCGCTTATTTAGTTTTGATGCAATGCCTTTGACAAAGTTCCACATGGGAAACTGAAAAAAAATAAAGTTAAATCTCAGAGTATCAAGGATAACTTGAAAAGTTACAGCGAAAATTGTCTTAGTGTCAGGAGGCAGAGGGTGGTGGGAGAAGGCTGTTTGTGTGACCGGAGACCAGTGTCCCCTGGTGTACCACAGGGATCAGTGTTGTGTCCCTTATTGTTTGTAGCATTCATAAATGGTATAGATGTGAATCTGGAGGGGGAGTGGGTGGAGGGGTGGGAGATGTGATAAGCAAGTTTGTGTTTGACACAAAGATTGGCCGGGTGGTTGGCAGTGAGGAGGAAGTTCTGATTTTACAGGAACATACAAGTGGAATGATCATTTGGGCAGATCAATGGCAGATGGAATGTGATCCTGATAAATATGAGGTGATGTACTTTGGAAGGAGGAACCAGACATGGGGTGTACACAATGATTGGCAGCACACTAGGAAGGTCAGAGGGTGTTTCTCCACACATCCCTGAATGTGACTGAACAGGGTAATGGACTAGTTAAGAAGTTAATATTGGGTGGGACGTTTATTAATCAGGGAGTAGTTTATAAGTATTATACAGGGCTTGGTTTAGTCCATGATGGAGTACTGCATGTCGGTCGGGGAGCCTCATTATAAGGAAGGATGTGATTGGACTGGAGGGGGTTGCAGAGGAGATTCACCAGGATGTTCCCTGGAATGGAGCATATCAGCTATGGAGAGAGGCTGGATAAGCTCAGGTTGTTTACTTTTGACAGAGAGGCTGAGGGGGGATGTGATTCAGAAGGATAAGTTAACAAGAGGCATCGACAGAGTGGACAGACAGCAACTGTTCCTTTTATACAGAGGATCAAGAACAAGGGAGCACACTTTTAAAGTGAAGGGTTTGAGGTTCAGAGAGGATTTAAAGATGACGTTTTCTTCACCCAGAGGGTGTTGGGGTCTGGAAAGTACTTTCTGAGAGGGGAGTTATCAAGGTTAACCTCTCAACTGTTAAAAGTACTTGGCCAAGCACTTGGAAGTGCCATAACATTCCAGGCTATCAGCCTTTTGTCGGAATGTGGGACTAATATAGATCGTGCTGTATTTCTGTTGGCACAGAGACTATGCTCCTGTGAGTATATGATGTGGAAGGTCAATGATTGAGCCGCTTTACACAAGAATTGATGGGTTTCTGAAGATAATGTTCACAAAGGTTATAAGAGTGAACTGTTATAGCTTGTCAAATTATGTCAATGTGAGAAGTATGAAAAAGAAGTGGAGGTTTTTTCCAGTTTGAAACCAGAGAATGGAGAATGGGAAACAGGGAAATGGCAAAACTATGAATCCACTGCTTCAGTTCTGTCTTCACAGTACACAGACAATAGCAAGAAAACCAAGTCTGGTGTGGAAAACGAAATAGTACATGGAACATAGAACATAGTAAGTAATTATTGGGACTGAAAATAATGGTCATAGACAACACTAACATAGATTTATGAAATGGGAATTATGTTTGAGAAACAGACTGGGAGACAAATGAAAGAGAAGCAATGGATGAAAAACATGTGGATTTTCAGAAAGATTTTGGTAAAGCTCCAAGCCTAGTTTGCAAAATCAAATCTTAGTGGATTGGGGTGAATATATGGCCATCCTTCTAGAATGGGACAGCTGGCAGGAGACAGTGAATAGAAATAAACAGACTTGTGAAGCAACAGCCTGACATTGTATTTAAGGTCTGATTCTGTGAGTATGACTATACCCCTGACACCCCATCACCTTCCCCGGATATCTCCTCTCTCACCAGCAGGACAGACAAAGCAGAAGTGGTGGCACCGTGGGATACAGTTTGAAGGGAATTGTTCTGGGAGTCCTCAACAGTGACTCTGTATCCCATGAACTCTCATGGCGTTAGTTTACACATGGGAAAGGCAACCTCCTGCTGATTACCATGCACCAGCCTCTTCCAACTGATGAGTCAGTACTCCTCCAAGCTGACCAACACTTGGAGGAAGCTCTGAGGGTGGCAAAGGCACAAAATGTACTCTGGGTTAGGGACATCAATGTCCACAAAAAGAGTGGTTCACAGCAGCATTACTGATTGAGCTGGTTGGGTCCGAAAGGATATAACTTCTCGACTCGGTCTGCGGCAGGTGGTGAAGGAACCCACAAGAGGGAAAAGCCATATTTGACCACAGCCTTACTAATCTGCCAGCTGCAGAAGTATCTGTCCATGACAGTATCGTGTAAAAGTGACCACTGCATAGTCATTGTGGAGATAAAGTCACACTTGCATATTGAGAATAACCTCCACCATTTTAGGTGGCACTGTCACCATGCTAAATAGGACAGGCTTTGAACAGATCTAGCAGCTCAAGTCTGGGTTTCGATAATATGTTGTGGGTCATCAATAGCAGCAGAATTGTGCTCCAGCACAACCTCATGGCCTAGCATATCCTCCTCACAACAATTACCATCAAGCCAGAGGATCAACCTTGATTCAATGGAGTGTGCAGGAGGGCAGGAGCAGCACTGGGAATACCTGAAAATGAGGTGTCTGCCTGATGAAGTCACCAACCAGGACTACCTGCGTGCCAAACAGCATAAGCAGTTCGTCATAGACAGAGCTAAGTGATCCCACAAGCAACGGTGCAGATCTTAGCTCTGCAGTCCTTCTACTTCTAGTAGAGAATAATTATGGACAATTAAACAAGTCATCGGAGGAGGACATTCCACAAGTATCCCCATCCTTAATGATGGAAGAGCCCAGCACTTCAGTGCAAAAGATAACGTTCATGCATTCGCAACAATCTTCAGTCAGAAGTGCTGAGTGGATGATCCATCTCGGCCTCCTCCAATGGCCCTCAACCATTCAGTTACCAGTCATCAGCCAATTTGATTCACTCCACAAGATATCCAGATTCAGTTGGAGACACTGGATACCTCAGAGGGTACATAACCTGACAACATTCTGGCAATAGTACTGAAAAGTTGTTCTCCAGGCCTTGTCACTGCCCTCACCAAGCTGTTCCAATACCGTTACAACAACATTTCCCCGATTACATGGAAAATTACCCCATGTATCTCCTGTATATAAAAAGCAGACCAAATCCAATCCGGCCAATACCACCGCATCAGTATACTCTCGATCATCAGTAAAGTGGTGGAAAGTCTCAGTGCTTTCAAGCAGCACCTGCTCAACAATACCCTGGTCAATGACGCCCAGTTTGGGCTCCACCAGGGCCACTCAGCTCCTGACCTCATTACCATGGTTCAAACATGGACAAAAGAGCTGAATTCCAGAGGTGGGGTGAGAGTGATAGCCCTTTAAATAAAGGCTGCCTTCGCCCAAGTGAGGTATCAAGGGGTCTTAGCAACACTGGAATCAATGGGTATCAGGGGCAAACTCCCCGCTGGTTAGAATCATACCTGATACGTAGGAAGATGGTCATGGTTGATAAAGTTCAGTCAACTCAGCTCCAGGATAAATCTGTCGGAGTCCCTCGGGCAGTGGCCTAGGCCCAAACATCTTCAGGGCTGCTTCATCAATGACCTTCCCTCCATTTTAAGGTCAGAAGTGGAGATGTTTGCCAATGATTGCACAATCTTCTGCAACATTTGTCGCTCCTCAGATACTGAAGCAGTCCATGTTCAAATACAAGACCTGGACAGTATCCAGGCTGACAAGTGGCAAGTAATATTCACGTCACACAAATGCCAGACCGTGAACATCACGACTAAAATACAATCTAACCTGCCCCTTGGCATTCAATGGTGTTACTGTCACTGAATCCACAGTGGTCTGCAGCGGTTCAACAAGGCAGCTCACCACCACCTTCTCAAGGGGCAACCAGGGACAGGCAATAAATGCTGGCCCAGCCAGTCACACCCAGATTCAGGAAATAAATATCATTTTTAAAAAGAATAACAGAGGAAGTTTTCTGGGATATCACAGAGATCGGTGCTCAGGTCCCAGTTGTTCACAATACCCATTAAACATTTAGTTGCAGGAATCAAACACAATATATCCCAACCTGCTGATAGAACTAAAGGATGTTGGATTGCGAGTGGGTGAGGAGGTTGTAAAAAAGCTTCAAGGTGACTAAGACAAGTGGAGTGAATGGGCGAATACGTGGCAGATGGAGAGCAAGGTGGGTTGAGGTGACAGTGTGCCCTTTGGTTGGAACAAGAGATTGGCAGCTTTTCGTTTGAAAAAGGATTGTTTGAAACATGTTGATCTGAAAAGCGACGTATGGGCCTTTTTGTTGTTTCCTTCTGCGCGCCCCTCTGAGGTCCCTGCAGCACAGTGAGGTCTGAACCCACAAGGCAACACTGGGATTGGCATTCACACGCTGCCCAGTGTAAATAGACCTACCAAGTGGGGAGCTGTAACATTGCAAAGGATCTGGATCTCCCTGTAGACCAGTCACTGAAAGCAATATTGCAGGAGCAAGAACCAGATAGGAAGATCAATGATGTGCTGACCTTCATTTCAGGGGGATTTGAGTCCAGGAGTAAGCGTGTCTTACTGCAGCTGTCGAGAGCTTTGGTGAGACCCTATCTCAAACACTGTGCAGTATTCTGTGCAGATTTGGTCTCAGTACATAATAACGGACAAACCTGACATTGAGGGAGAGCAGTGAAGGATGACCAGACCGATCTCTAGGATGACAGGCTTGTTGTGGGAGCAGAGTTTGGGGCGACTGGGCCTGTATTCCATGGGGTTTAGGAAAATGGGTGGAGATCTCAGTGAGATATATAAAGATCTGACAGGGTGAGATGGATTGGAAGCAGGGATTATAATTCCCCTGGCTGTGGTGTCTAAAACAAGGGCCCACAGTATTAGGTACAGACAGACCATTCTGCAATGAGATGACAATAAATGTCTGCATTCAGCGACTGGTGAACGTGGGGAATGCGCTCGAACCTGGAAGCCAAGACACTGAATATAAATAAGGATTTAGAGATAGTAAAGGAATGGTGGGAGAGAACGAGAACGATATGGAAATAAAGGGTCAGGTATCATTATATTGAATTGGGGAGCAAACTCGACAGACCAAATGGACTACTGCACTTCCTACTTTATAGCTTCCTACAGTAATTCACATTAAGGGATGTGTACAGTGTGTGGAAAAAGTGCATTGTGTACATATTTGAACATGACCTGGAATGGGGAAGGCTCAATGTGTTGTATGACCTACTCCATTCCCGATGTTTCTATGTAGTCTGTAAATGTTGTCACAAGCTCTCAGATGTTAGGAAGGAGATCTCTGCACGGTCAACAGGACTGTGTTCCTCATTCCCTTTTTCCAATACTGAGGCTGGGGCCGGGTGTTCTGTCCGGTTTTATCCTTTAGACCTCGGAACAGTTTAATACAATAGAATGTCTTGTTTGGCGGATTCAGAGACCATTGAAGAGTGTATCACATGTCTGTGTGTCTGCAGTCACGTTTAGGCCAGACCAGGAAAGCACGGGAGATTCACTTCCTGAAAGGACATTTGTGAAGCAAATTGGTGTGTACAATCGACATTGTCTTGAAGGTCACTATTTAGGAACACTAGATTTTGCATCTTAATATTTTGTCAATTGTGTTTAACTTCCACCAGCTGCCAGAGCATTAGTCTGGTCTGGATTAGTAATCCAGTGACCTTTCCACAGCAGCACCATCTCTACATGGGGACCTATCTGAAATCACACTGAGCAGATTATTTCTGTGCTGCTTGATAACCCTGTCAAAAAGAACTCCCACCAATTTGACTGTCGAGGTGGGTCTGAGGGGAAGGTAACTGGTCAGATTGTAATTATAATCCTTTTAGGAACTGGACATAGCTGAGTAATTTTCCACATTACCAGGGAGATATCAGAGTTGGAGCTGGAATGAAACAGTTTCCCCAGGGACACGGCTTGTTGTGCAGCACAAGTCTTCAGTCCTATTACAGGAATGGGGTCAGGGACCATTGCCTTTTTCGTACGTACTGTGTTCAGCTGTTTTTTCATGTCACGAACAGCAAATTGAATTGGTTGAAGACGGGCATCTGTGATTCTGTGGGTATCATGGCGAGGGTGAGGTGGATCATCAACTCCACACTTCTGGCTGAGGGTGGTGCAGACACCACATCCTGGTCTTTTACACTGATGTACAGGACTGTTCAATTATTTAGGATGGGGATATTTGTGGAGCCCTTTGCTCCAGTCATTTGTTTAATCATCCATCACCATTTATGACAGAATGTGACAGGATTGCGGAGCTTCGATCAGATCTGTTGGTCAAATGTGGTAGCTTTAATGGGTTCATGTCAGGTTTAGGTTCACGTGGTTCTGACCCAGTCATGTTCACTCGCAGTCATTACTGAAACATAGATCGTATTGATGGTAATGGCAGACTGAGGAAATTATTCGAGGCTAAAAGTTACAGGTTGTGGTTGAATGCTGTTTTGCTTCTCCTGCTGTAGTCTACAGCACTACATAAATACGCAGTTTTGAGCTGCAATATCTGCAATGCAATTCTGCTGTCTGTCCCTTAGTTCACATCGAGACCCATTCACCCATCAGTCATGTACTCAGTGACTTACTCTGGTTTCTGATGTGGTAACACTTCCATTTTCATATTCTCATTCTGCTGAGGGTCTCTTCCCGGGTCATGCTTTCAATCTGACACATTCTGCAAGACAATTAACTGATTTTAATCAATTGTTTAATTCATCTGAATCTTTTTTCTTGAGTAATACCATTTTCTGTGTTTAAAGTGAATGAGTTTCCTCTGTTTCTCTCCCTGACCATGATTAAGAGCTCTGTTGTGTCAGTGATGCCAGCCGTATGGAGTTTCAGAGCCAATCAATTCTCTGGATTCCCAATCATCTTCACCACATTGTATGTTTTTTTTTTGGTTTGATGCCTTATTACTCATGGTTGCCTTGTCCTGCCATGAGTATGTTTCATCTCCTTTGGGATGAATTTCTGATATCCTCCGAAATATCCCCAGAAATTCCTGCTTTTGCTGTTCCATGGTCTGCCCTGCTCGGCTCCCCTTCCAATTAACTCTGGCCAGCTCCTCCCACATGCCTTTGAAGTTACATTGCACATTTATAATCACATTACATCAAGAAGAGAGCAATAGATATAAACCGAAAGAAGGAGCTTTGAGAGAAGAGACGCAAAGAATAATTGGTAAATTTCTTAACTAGATACAAAGAGAGAAAGAGCGAGACAACATAGATGAGGAAATGTGAAAAATGAGAAAACTAGATCATCGAAAGAAATAGATGCATATCCCTCAATGTTTTGGCAATTCCTGTGCGCTGTGGTCCTTTGTATAGTGCATGGACAACAGAGCAATGTGTTCAAATGCTGGCTCTGATGCCAGAATTTTTATTTCCAATAATATGACAGACACTAGCTTTGGAAAATATCCAACAGGCCAACATATTGAATTCTGGTAGAAAGGGGATTAACTGAAATAAGTTGGGACACCAGAAGCAAGCATTTATAACACATCCTGATAAGAAGGAGAGATTGGAGTGGAGAATTCCAGAAAAGGAGGGATCGTTGAGAGAAAGGGAACATATCATTTTAGATGAGAATCAAATGATGTTTTAATGTTTTATAAATTCTTTACATCATATGCATCACTTTTTGTTAACTGTGTCTCCGTTATTCATTTAGAATGTGTTGTGCACATATGAAAAATGTTACTTATCTGCACACACACATTGATTAAACAGTGCATATAAAATCATTGTTCCACCATTGAAACTGTCCTGTTGTTGTGTTACGCGGATACACGAACACCAACTAGCCACCAAAAGACAGGACGCACTATCACTATGTTCCATACATACAGACAAAGAAGGGCACCACTTTGACTGAGACAAAGTACACATATACTAAGACACGCAAGGACATTCTGAGAGGAAAGGCATTCTGACCAGAAGTCCATCAATAAACGCATCAATTTAGATCCTATCTACCTACTCTTGTAAAACAAAAGAACTGGAAATGACATCACCCATCTTAAGAACCCAAGACCTATAAATAGAGAGGCGCAACATACCACCAGCACTTCAGCAGAGACTCTCACTGATGATGTTACCTAGTCATAGTGTCGAATCATCAGAAAACAAACCTTCAAGCACAGCGAGCTAACTTGCATACATACAAACTGTTATTTTTCTTTTATTAGTGGAATTTGGGAGTTCTTTGTCACTCATGTATTAACAGATTACGAGGTGAGGTGAGCTTTCTTGGGTTTGTGGTTTTAATTAACAGAAGTGCTCGACATAGATGTCTCCACAGTTTGGGGCCATGCCGTAATGGACTGGGACAGATTTGAACAGATTTCAGGTACAAAATGTCCCAGCAAATTCCAACACGTTGCAATTAGTGACCTAGATCTTCAAATAAAACCGGTCTGAAAATCTGTTAAATTTTGTTTACTGGTGGTTGTTTAAATTAAAAGTGAGGGAAAAGGCTTTTAAAATTACTAAAGAGGTTCCCAAATTTGCCAAGAAAGTTTAGAAAGACAGAAGCAGGACATTTTTTAGAATTAGCAAATAGGTTGGAATTGGGTTTAACCAGGGACAAAAGGAAAGCTGAAATTGTAATGGATTTGGTCAAGCAATTTGATGTATCAAAGAAACAGACAAGTGCAGTCGAGTTAGAAAAAACTTAAATTGCAAATATGGCAACTGAAGTTAGAAGATAAAGAAAGAGACCGAAACAGAGAGAGAAAAAAGAGGAGAGGAAAAAGAAAGAGAGAGAGAATTTGAGATTCAGAAGTTGGGAATTAGACAAGAAAGTTGAATTAACAGGATGGAGATGAAGGGAGAACGTCGGGATGTATACAAATATATTAGTACCTTGCCATATTTCGGTGAGAAAAATGTCAAAACTTTTTTTATTTCATTTGAAAAAAATGACTCGGCAGATGACGTGTCCAGTGAACTTGTGGGGAATGCTCGTTCAGACTAAGCTGGTGGGCACAGCTGGTGAGGTATGTACAGCGCTGTCAGATGAGGGATCAAGAGATTATGCAAATGTCAAATTGGCTATTTTGATTGGCTATGAATTGGTACCAGAAGCATGTAGACAGAGGTTCAGAAAAATAGAGACGGAACCAGGTCAGACTTATGTTAAGTCTGAAAGAATTAACTGCAGTCATTTTGATAGTTGTGTGCTGGACTTAAAAATAGATAAGACCTGTGAGGCTCGAAGGGAGATTATTATGCTGGAGATGTTTAAAGACTCACTTCCAGAGATGGTAAGAATTCATGTGCACGAACAGAAAGTTCAAGAAGCGAGAAGCGCGGCAGAAATGGCAGGTAAATATGCATTGGTGCATGAGATGAAATTTAGCTTCCGGGAGAATTTACATGCAATGAGGGATAGAAATTGGGAGAAGGGAAGTTCACATATTACAAAGCAAACAGTAGCGCACAATAGTTTACCACAGGTGAAAAAAGAAGCCCAAAGGGGTTGAAAGGAGGTGAAAGGCCTCAGGTGTTCTCAGTATAAGGGAGTGGAACACAGAAAATGACAGTGCTGATGGTTTAAGGAGGGCACTGGGAAAAGGTGTTTTCATTGAAGTAAGCTGGGACACACTGTGATGGTCGTTGAAGGAAGGCACTTTGGGGAAAGATGCGGTAGAAGAGGCTAAGCCAGTGGCATTAGTGAAACTGGGAAAGGAGACCCCAAGTAGAGCCGAGGAGCTGCAGGAGAGTGCACAGCCGAGGCAGGGTCTGGGTATGGAATTCACCTCTGTAGATAAAGTTTACTTAGAAAGATCGGGGGAGAAGGACAAGAAGTTATAATTTTGTGAGATGTGGGATCTGCTCAGTCTCTAATAGTTGAGAAGAGAGACGCTGGAAAAGCACAAAAGATCAGGCAGCATCCAGACAGCAAGACAATTGAATATCAGGCAGAAACCCATCGTCAGGAATTTGGGGGGGGGGGGGGGGGGGGCGGAGACAAGGGGGCTGAAAGATAAATACGAGGGCAGTAGCTGGGCTGGTGGGAGGGTCACCGGGAAGGCGATAAGAAGATGTAGGTTGGAGTAATAGTGATATATCGGTTTGGAGGGTGGAGTCGGTAGGTGGGAAGGAAGCTGGCCAGTTAGGGCAGTTCAAGAGGACAGTGCTAGGTTGAACGGTTGGATATGGGAGAGGTTGGTGGAGGGGAGATTTGGAATTTGGTGAAGTCAACGTTGATGATGGTTCTAGTTTGAGGGTTCTAGTTGTCCTACCACCTATCCACAACACCCTCCTCTCCGAGCTATCACCATCACACCCCACCTGCGTCTACCTATCGCCTTCCAAGCTATCTTACACCCAGCTCCACTCCCACTCTCCTATTTATTTCTCGGCCCCCTTCCCCCTCCCTTACCTCACCTCCCACTTTCCTGATGAAGAATTTATGCCTGAAACGTCAACTCTTCTGCCCCTCAGATGCTGCCTGGTTGGCTATGCTTTTCCAGCCCCACACTTTTCAACTCTCACCTCCAGCATCTGCAGCCCTCAATTTCTCTCGGCCTCGAATAGTGAGAGATGAACGTATTTTCACTCTTTCTGTCATATTAATCAAGATCGTGACAATTTGTGGAATGGGGTTAGAAATTAAGTATTCCCTTGTGTGACATCAGGATGGAATGCCAATTCAAGGTTGGGGCAGTAACAGTGACAGTGAGTAACAGAGTGTCATTTCCAGGAGTATAGTTTATTCTTGTGAGCGATTTAACAGGATCCAAGGTGGGAGTGGCACCCCTTGTGTTGGAGAAGGCAAAAGGAAAACTAGGGAATTGGGGAGTTAAAAGAAAAATACCCAGGATTTTTTCCAGACTGTGTAGTAACAAGATTCCACTGTCATAAGTTAGAGCAGGAAGGAAAACCGAAATAAAAAGCCAAAGGAGTTGATGCTCAGTGAACTGACCCCCCTGTTTGATGTCACGGTGCAGGAAAAACCTGAACAGGCAGAGGATCAGGCAGAGGGGTTTAGTCCAGAAAGGCTCATGGACTTACAACAGATATATACACACACATTCACACACACATACACATGCACACACACAGAAAAGGAATCAGAATATATTGTCGAACATTATTAACTTAAAGATAGAATCATAAAATTAAAATGGAGACCCCGATAGGTTACTGCAGAAGGGAAATGGGCTGAAGTGCACGATATTGTGTTAGCAGTAACGTACAGTGTTACGGGTAGCACATAAACTAACTGCAGGGGGTCACCTAGGTGGACAGAAGAATCAGGTTAAGGTACAGAGGCATTTCTAGTGGCCTGGAATGCACAAGTACGTGGTTTTTTTTTTGTTGCACATGTCAAACATTCTAAACGATAGGTCAGTCACAGGCAGTAATAAAACCAGCACCTTTGTTACCAATTCCTGCATTCGAAGAACATTTCACGTAGGTTATGATTAGTTGTGTCGCTTCCCTATCTAAAAAAAAGGTGGAAACCATTATTTGCTAGCCATAATGGATGTGTCTACCAGATTTCCAGAGGCAATTCTATTATGGAGTGTTAAGGTAAAAAGGGAGGTGGAGGAGTTGGTATCTTTCTTTACTCACTGTGGGCTCCGCAGAGAGATTCAGTCAGACCAAGGTCTCATGTTACCGCTCAGCTGTTTAAGGAAGTCATGGATCGCTTAGGCATACAGCAGTTTAAATCAAGGGCGTCCCATCCTGAATCCCAGGGTGCCTTGGAAAGTTAGCATCAGACGCTGAAGACCATATTAACAGTGTACTGTCAGGATTTCCGGAATGATTGGAATGAAGGTGTCTCATTGAATTGTTTGCCATTGGACAAAAATTATTTGCCCCAAATAAATCTACTCAGTTTACTTCCTTTGAGTTAATATATGTACATGAAGTGAGAGGTCCTTTGAAATTAATTGAATATAAATTGACAGGACCGAAGTCAGAGATCTCACACTCGGATTATGTATCTGAGGTGAGGGAGAGATTAGATGGAGTAGGTGAGTTCGCTAAACAGCACCTGAAGGGCACAGCATAGAATGAAGCAAGTGGCAGATAAAAACTCTGAAATTTTGACGATTTCCTGTGGGGATGACGTATTAGTATTGTCACCAGTGATAGGAATTCCCTTCACAGCCAGGTTTAGTGACTCAGGAACAGAGTTACAGTCAGATGAACAAATTGTGCAGTTTAGCTGTATGATGTAGTGACCTTTAGCAAGTGATTTAAAGCTCACACGTTACAGTTGGCAGAGCATGTTGAACGATTACAAGAAGCAAACTTGGTAATAAACTTAAAGAAAACAGAATTCACGAAGGCAAAGGTGCCGTTCTTGGGACATTACATTAGACATGGAAGATTGATCCCATGGAACACAAAGACGAAGGGCTTTGAGGAATTTCCACAACCATCCTCGAAGAAAGAGGTGCTTCGATTTTTGGAACTGAGTGGATTCTATCAGAAGTTTGTTCCAAACTTCAGCAGCGTATTGGCACCACTGATGGACTTACTAAAGAAGAACACAGAATTGTGGTGGACAGAACAATGCCAGGAGGCATTTGAGAATTTTAAAGCAGGATTAATCACCGCACCAGTTTTAGCTGCACCAAATATTCTGAAACCCTTTGAAAACTGTGTTTGATGCTCGGGATATAGGGGTCAGAGATGTATTGATACAGAAAGAGGATGATGGAATTGAATGTCTATTTGTCTACTTGTCAAAAAAACTCAATATCCACCAGAAACAAAATACAACATCTCCATTACTGAAAAAGAATGACTAAGTTTCGCACTGGCCTGACAATATTTTAATGTTTATGTGACAAATAAATTGTTGGAGATGGTTGTGGACAACGACAAACCTCTCGCGTTTTTTGGAATATTTAAAGACCAGAATATGAGAATATTTCATTGGAGTCTTATCACGCTGACTTTAAACTTACACAATGTACATGCTGTGGGTCCTAAAATGTGATAGCAGATGTGTTATCGCGGATTTAAAGGAACAGGTGTTGATAAGATTTGACTTATCCCAGTGTTTTATATGTGTGCAAAATTAATATGAATGATATAAGTGAGATTAATACTTTTGTATTTCATAATAATGGGATTAAGAATTAGAGGAAAGGAAACGAAGCCATCTTTTCATTCTGATGGTTCTTTTTTTTTCTGAAGGGGGGTGGTGTTATGAAGCCGAAAGCAGGTCAGGTCACTTTAAGACAGAACGGGTTTTGTTGAATACAAAGTACAGCACAGATGCCAGCTAAATGTCTGATTGTTCCATATGTCACAATTAGCTGGGAAATGATACCTGGGTTTTGGTTGCTGTTTTGACAACAATTCAAATACAACCAAAGAGTTTAAATAACGTTCAGGATACCAGAAGCCAACGGAATTTGAATATTATTGTTTGGGTACCTGGAAAGCAATCAAATGTGAGAATTATTGTATCATTGGAAGTATATAAATCCAGCATTTTGAACACTCGAGGGAGAGCCACTGCCATCCAACAGCAGAGTAACTGCTGTAGAGCAGGAGTGCTAACTGACCATCCCAAACACTCTCTATCAAAGATACATGTTCATGTAAACCTACTTGCAATAAAAACATGACCCAGGGAGATCAGCAGCTGGAAGAGTGAACACAGCAGGGAAGATAGAGACTGTGTGGTCTTGAGATTGTTATGTTTCATATGTGGGTTGTTGGAACAGCAGATTTTGACAGAGTCAGAGTCAGATAGTAAGTAGCTAAGAAAAGAGGGGCTTGTATTTGTGAAGCCCCTCTAGTGTTCACTATTAAAGTTAAGAAACTAACTTGTTAATTTTTGTTTAAATAGTGGAATGTAGGAGATCGCTGTCGCTCATATTTTAACAGATTACAAGGTGAGGCGAGCTTTTCTGGGTGTTTGGTTTTAATTAACAGAGGGGTTCGAGTCCACCTTGTAAATGTCCATCCACGCTAACCCCAATTCCCTGCAGTTGGCCAATATCATCCTAGACTTTTCCTATCCACATATTTATCCAAATGATTTTGAAATGTTGTTAATGTACCCCCCTCAACCACATCTGCTGGCAGCTCATCCACGTCCCAGCCCTCTGTGTAAAGAAGTGGCCCCACAGGTTGCCTTTTATTCCTTCCCCTTTAACCTTAAACTGATCCCCTCTAATCCTCGATTCTCTACACCTTGGAAAAAGACTGAGAGCATTAACCCTACCATCGTGATCTTATTCAGCTCTATAAGGACTCCCTCAGTCTCCTTCACGCTAAAGAAAAGGTGCTAGCTTGTCCAAACTCTCCCTATAACTCAGACCAATGGGTCCTGGCAACGTCCTTGAAAATTTCTTCTGCACTCTTTCTAATTTAATAGCATCCTCCCTATAACAATGTGACAAAACTGAACACAATACTCTAAGTGCAGCCTGACCAAAGTCCAGTATAACTGCAACATAACTTCCCAGCTTCTCTGTACTCAATGTCCTCCCTGATGAAGGCCACTGTGCAAAAAGCCTTCTTCACTGCCCTGTCTACCTGTGACTCCACTCTTAGAGAACCGTGCACCTGAACTCCAAGGTCTCTCTGCCCACTACACTCTTGAAGATCTTTCCATGCACCATGAAACTCCTACCTTGATTTGATTTCCCAAAATGTAAGACATCACCCATCTATATTAAATTCCATTTGCCATTTCTCGGCCCACTTCCCTACCTGATTAAGTCCCTGCTGCAATTTCTGATAAACTTCCTCACTGATCACGCTACCACTTATTTTAGTGTCATCTGCAAACTTACTAATCATACCTTGTACATTCTCAACCAAATCATAGATAACAAACAGCAATGGGCCCAGCCTCCGGTCTGACAAACAACCTTCCACTAAACCCTCTGCTTTCGACCATCAACCCAACTGTGTATCCAATTGGACAGTTCCCCCAGCATTCCACGTGATGGAACCTTCCTGAGCAGCCTGCCATGTGGAACCTTCTCAAAGGCCATACTGAAATCCATAGAGACTACGTCGACTGCTCTGTCCTCATCAACCTTCCTGGTCACTTCACCAAAGAACTCTAAGAAATTTGGGAAGCATGATCTCCCACTCACAAGTCTATGCTGACTGCTCCGAATCAAACCCTGTGTAAGTAATGGGTGCAGTCAATGGTATGCTGTGCTTCATTGTAAGATGATTCGAGTACATAAGTAAAGCCATCTTCCTTCTGTTGTAGAGCCTTGCTGAGAGAGCATTTGGGGCACTCTCTACAGATTTGATCTCCTTTGTAAGGAATGATCTCCTTACGACAGACACCGGTGATGGTAACATGGGGATAGAGTGAATAAGCTGAGTGTTTAATCTGTAGAGCTGTGAGAGACGAAGAAATGGTGATGCTGAAACACGAGGAGTGGCAGCGATCCCTTATTTCCAAAAGAGACATTGATAGGGAGAGAAATTCCATACTTTACCCAGGATTGATTGGTTTGATTTATTGTCACGTGTACCTCAGTACAGGGAAACACGTTGTTTATGAGCAGTGGGGGAAGATCATATTAAGCAAGGCCAGACAGATCATAGGGTGGAAATAGACTTGGACAGAGTAAGGCATACAGGTTACACTGAACAGGACATGCACTAGACAAGGTCAACATGAACAAGATCACCATTATTTGAACTTAGAGAGTCCATTCATCAGTCTATCGTGACTTTCCTAATAGTTTATTTGCCTAAATTAACTCTCCCCACGTTATTGAGCAGTCGGCGTGTGAACCCTGTACTGAACATCAGGTTATTCACAATCCCCAACAGCAGCCACAATACCTTCCATCGGAAACAGGTAGTCATTCCCACCAGCTTCCACCCTACATAGAGAACACCAGGCAGCCTTCTCGGAGATGGTACATGCCTTCTTGAGATTTCACACAACACATATGATTTCCCTGCTCACCGTGAGTAACCCACGTTAAAGTCCCACATGTGTATCATGAGCGTTGGCGCCACGAGGTCCAACGTGGAGCAGTCTGTTTGTGCAGCCTCTGCTCCAATTGTTCATCATGTTAGAGCATCAATTAGGAGACAGTGAGGACTGCCCATGCTGGAGATCAGAGTAGACAGTGGTTTGCTGGAAAAGCACAGCAGGAGAGTCGACATTTTGGGCATAAGACATTCATCAGGATCAGCATCAATTACCCTATTCTGCCCCCGTGTAAGTGCATTGAGGTGGAAATGGCCTCCTACTGTTCCTGTATAAGTGGCTCAACAGGCTGAATGGCCTCCTCTTGTTCATGTGTAAGTAACTCAAGGGGCTGAATGGCCTCGTTCCGTTTCTGTGTAATTGACTCAGGGGACTGAATGACTTCTTCCTTGTCCAATTGGACAGGGCCAAGAGCCTGACCTTTTACCCCGGTTCCTGTTTGAAAGCTCGATGTACTGACAAGTGTGATGATGCTGCAGCTTTAAGAGGTTATTTTGTCCTGGTTTCTTTTAAGAGAGAGATTGAATGATCGTTACCAAGCTGGTTAGTTAAGACCACTTGAGTAAACAGCGAGGGAGGCCTTAGGTTTATTTTAATGCAGCCTGAATGGGTGTGACCAGCTCTCACAGATTAGGATCTTTGAGTTTGTGGCAATCTGTGACTGAATATTCAGTTTTGCCAAAGGCTGTCTTTATGGGATTTTCGTATATCGGAACAGTTCATTAGTAATATCTCCACGCTATATTATTCTGATAACTTGTCCAATAGAATTAAGTTATTCTAATTTCCTTTTTCTTTGGTTTCATTTTATCTTTCGTGTTTAAATAGTGTTGAGCTTCACACCGAGTATTTTTACCAGTCACATTGCATCTGGAACAGACAATTTACATTCCCTTTAAAATAAGAAAACATTAGAGTCTAGGAGACTGCCTTCCAATATTTTCGAGGGGCTCTGGTGTGGTCCATCACACTAGACTCCTTCTCGTCCTGAGTAATAGGCTGGAGGCACTGAATGGGCTGTCCCTGTTCTTCTCCAATAGTGTCAATGGGCTGAATGGCTTCCTCATATTCCTGTGAAACTAGCGTGAGGTGCTGAATGAACTCTATTTTTACTGGGGTAATGTGCAGTGCCAGGCAGTGCTGTTACATGAATGTTACTGATACTTTAACAGCACAAGTCTCAATGGAGTCTGGGTCTTGTTGCACATGAACACAGACCAGTTCAGGAGCTGAGAGGGGAACAAAATGTTCTGAACATAGTGGAATCTTCAGTGACCATCCCCACTTCTGTTCTTATGTTGAGCAGGGTGAGGTTGGGGAGACATTGATGAAGCAGCTGAAGATGTTTGTGAAGGGGAAGCTACCCTGAGGATCTCCCACAGAGGTGACCCAGGACTGAGATGATGAACATCTTCCTTTGTGCCATGTTTGACACCAAACACTGGAGAGTTTACTCTGATTCCCATTAAGTCCCGTTTTGTTAAGCTCCTTTAACAGAAGTCAACCATTGCCTTGATATCGGGGCCAGTCATTTTTACCTGAACCCTTGTCTCAACCTCTTTTGTGCACATCAATAAACCATGATATAGGAGCAGCAAGTGTTTTCTTCAAACAGGTGGGATTGAATGTCAGGATTTCTCTTCTCAAGAGTGTTCGGGGAGCGAGATGTCTGAAAGTATTTGAAGAGGAAATAGATGGATATTGATCTGTCAGAGAGGTGAGGGCTATGAGGAATTGGATATGAAAGAGGATTTGAGACCAAGAGCAGATCAGTCACGATCTTAGTGAAGGGCAAGGCAGGTTTGGGGAGTGAATGACCTGCCCCTGTTTCTGATGTTCTTACATTCTGTTATTGGAGTGTTACTGGGTGTTATTTTCATGAATGTGCAATTACTAAATATTGCAGTCAGGGAGACCAGATGATTTTGTGAGCCAACTCTGGTTGAGGTATGGGGGCTGTATTCACAGTGAATCTGGGTCTAACCATGACCAACAAATGAAGCACAAGTTGCAGAGAGGGGAAGCTCTGTAAAGAGAGATGAGGGGCCTCTTTCATACCCGTGCCTGGGCTTTCCAATTACATTTCCCAAATCACCTCAAAGCATGTGTAACAGTCTTGAGAGGCTGAATGGTCTCCCCTGTTTCTGTGCAACAGGTTGTATGAGTAAATGGCCTCCAACTGTTCCTGTCTAGCAGGTTTGATGGGCGGAATGGAACACAGGAACATGGGACTGAGGAGCAGGAGTGGGTCATTAGATACTTCGAGCCTTCTCCACCAGGCACTAAGATTGTCTCAGCCCCACTTTCCTGTCTGTGTCCCATTATCTGTGACTCACTTCTCTGTCAAATATTTAACTAATGCAGCTTTAAATCAATGTGAACATAGAGGCACGATAAACTTCCAGAGAAGAGAATTCCCACTTGAAAGGTCCTTTCAGAATTTTTCGTCATCCTTCTTATAGGACCAGAGAGTCATGCAGAACAGAAACAGACCCATTAGTCCAATCTGTTCATTCCGATCAGACATCAAATCTGATCCAGTCCCATTTGCCAGCATTTGGCCAATATCCCTCTTCTTTCAGATACTTTTTAAATGTGTGATTGTACCCACCTTCACCATTTCCTCTGACAGCACTTTCTGTACACACACCACTCTCTGTGTGAAACATTTATCTTCAGGTCCCTTCTAAATCATTCGCCCTCTCCCCTCCAACCTATGCTGTCTTGTTCTGGACTCCCCTATCCTGGGGAGCAGGACGTGGCTGTTCAGAATATCCATGCCCCTGATGGTTTTATAAACCTCTATAATGTCACCCTTCAGCCTCTGACACTCCAGGAGAAAGCACCTCAACCTAATCAACCTCTCCCTATAGCTCAAACCTCCAGTCCTGGAACATCTGTGTGTCAGTCATTTCTGCAGACAACCAAGTTGTACGCAGCATTCTTAAAGTGGCCTCACCAACATCTTGTACAGATACAACATCCCACCACAACTCCTATATTCAATGCTCTGACTGATTAAGGCAAATGTGCCAAATGTGTTCTGCACTACACTGTCTATCTGCGACTCCACTTTCAAGGAACTATGCACCTGCAGCCCTATGCCCCGTTGTTTCACAACATGCCCCAGGACCTTACCAACAATTGTATAATTCCTGCCCTGGTTTGCATTTACAAAATGCAAAACCTCGTATTTATCTAAATTAAACTTCATCTGTCCATCCATGCCCCTTTGTTCCATCTAATTGTGGTCTTGTTGTACTCTGAGATAATCGACTACACCACCTTTCTGATGTCATCTGTAACCTTTCGAACTATGGCCCCAATATTCACATCTAAATCCATTACATAAATGATGAAATGCAGTGAACTCAGTACTGATTCTAACAGCACACTGCTGCTCACAAGCCTCCAGTATGAAAAATATCCCTCTTCCTTCAAGCCAATTGTGATGAGCTTCCTCTGTATCCCATGTGACAGAAAGTTACTAATCTGTCTACCAATCGGAATGAAATACTAGCTATGAAGAGAGGCTGAGTAGGTTCGGTTTATTTTCACTGGAAAAAAGGAGATGGGGTGGGGGTACCTGATTGAGGTTTACAAAATCATGAAGGGTATAGACAGGGTGGATAGAGAGTGGCTTTTTCCCAGAGTGAAGGATTCAGTAACGAGAGGTCGTGCTTTCAAAGTGTGAGGTGGAATGTTTAAGGGGGATACACGTGGTAAGTACTTTACACAGAGGGTGGTGGGCATTTGGAACGTGTTGCCAACAGAGGTGTTAGAGGCAGGCACGGTCGATTCTTTTAAGATGCGTCTGGACAGATGCATGAGGAGGTGGGGAGCAGAGGAAGACAGATGCTTAGGAATTGACCGACAGGTTTAGACAGTACATTTGGATCGGCTCAGGTTTGGAGGGCGAAGGGCCTGTTCCTGGGCTGTAAATTTTCTTTGCTCTTTGTTCTTTAAATGAACACCTTGCTGAAGCCCATATAGACAATGTCTACCAAACTGCCTTCATCAATCTTCTTTGTCACCTCTTCAAAAAACTCAACCAAATTAATGAGACATGATTTCCCATGCAGAAAGCCATGTTGTCTACTCTGAACAACCCTTTCCTTCCCAAATGTATGTAAATGCTATTCCTCAGAATCCCCCCCAACAACTTACCCACCACTGACATCAGGCTCACCCGTCTATAGTTCCCCGGCTTTTTGGGTCACTCTTTCCTTTTCTAGTCCCACACCTCCACTGCTCACAACAAATGTTAAATGTAACCAGGTTGGTGATATGGCTGATGATATCGGTCTCAGACTGGGTCAGGGTCAGTTTTAGGAACAAGTCAGGCTCGTTTCTTTAATCTGCTCAAACAACACGTTTATGATCGAGAGCAATGTTACTCCAACTATGGTGGAAAGATTAATGGCAAAGTGTTTGGGTATTGCAAATATATAATCAATGGCTTAGAAAGGATGGATGCTAAGAAATTGTTTCCGTTAGGCGAGGACACTAGGACCCATGGATACAGCCTTAGAATCAGAGGGGGTCAATTCAGAACAGAAATGCGGAGACATTTCTTCCGCCAGAGAGTGGTGGGCCTGTGGAATTCATTACCACGGAGTGCAGTGGAGGCCGGGACGCTAAATGTCTTCAAGGAAGAGACTGATAAATTCTTGATGTCACAAGGTATTAAGGGCTACAGGGAGCATGCAGGTAAGTAGAGTTGAAATGCCCATCAGCCATGATTAAATGGCTGAGTGGACTCGATGGGTCCGATGGCCTTACTTCCCCTCCTATATCTTATGGTCTAATATTTCCCTTTCTAAACACACATACACAGACACAGACACACACACACACAGACACACACACAGACACACACACACACACACACACACACACACACACACACACACACACACACACACAGACACACACACACACACACACACACACACACACAAACACATGCATACACACACACACACACAGATTAACAAAATTTCCGCAATTTTAACTTGGAACAACTTTGTCCAGATATTATTGTAACTCCTGATAAAAGTAAAAATTGAGATTGTCCAAAACGATATTCTGCTTCTGAAGATATTGTACTCACACAGCTGCTAGCAATGGGATTTCATCCTGGGAGAGTTGAATTTGGCTGAATTCCCTTTGGTTTAGGCAGTGAGGAGATTCCAGTGAATTCGGCTCAGGGAGCACCCAAAGGGTAGCACGGTGGTTAGCACTGCTGCCTCCGAGCACTAGGAACTTGGGTTCAATTCCAGCCTTGGGTGACTGTCTCTGTGGAGTTTGCACATTCCCCCCTTATCTGTGTGAGCTTCTAATGGGTGATCCAGTTTCCTACCACAAACTGTGTAGGTTCGGTGGATTGGTCACGCTAAATTGTCTGTAGTGTTCAGGGATTTTTAGGTTAGCTTCATTAGTCAGGGGAAAATATAGGGCTATGGGTTGGGAAGGTTGGTATGGAGTTGTTGGGCCGAAGGGCCTGTTTCAACACTGCAGGGATTCTATAAAAATAAGAATGGTAACGATGACTGCAGATATTTTTTTAGCTCGCGCACGTTGCTGTGATGAGGAACCCCAAAGGAGAGAGTGCAAGAGGCCATTCTTTTTCGGGCAGATTACAGTTTCTTCCTCTCTGAGTTGAATCACACAATAATATCATCCTCTCCCAAACTGGACCATGTGAGGTCTCCTTGTACATTGTCAAAACTATGTCTCCATCACATTCCCTGTTCCATGTAGGTACATCATTGCTACTGTCATACACCGAGCCATATCCTTAGCAGAAAATGGTCTCGGCCGATTTGAAATATGTTTACATGGCCTTGCGTCAATAAAAAATAAAATAATTAATGTATTCAGAATACCTGTGTTAAAATGCATGCATTTTGTAACAAATACAGAAATTTGCTGGAAAAGCTCAGCAGGTCTGTCAGCATCCAGAGGCCTTTTACATGCAGTAGTTGGACCAGCCTCCATCACTTCCTCTGGCAGCTCATTCCATACGCACACCACCCTCTGTGTGAAAAGGTGCCCTTTAGGCCTCATCAAAACTTTTCCCCTCTGGTTCAGAGTCAGGGACACTACCCACTACACTACCATACCCAGACTTGGGTCATATTTTAGTGCCCACTTTCAGCTCAGTGTGGATTTATTATAATCAGGTTCCCATTACTGAACTACACAAAACACTTTGTATTGTTAAACAAATACAAGATATTTGTCTCAACTGTAGGATATTGAGTGTACTTGCTATGCTATCAAAGTTAACTATAAACATCTTTAATTGCTATTATCTGTAGTCTGCAATATTAAGGAAAGAAATCCTGCAAACACACTCTGCCCAATGAAGAGTCTTAAATAGATATTTATTACTGAACACCAGAAACGAAGGAAGAGCTTAATTTCTGACTCCAAAACACCGATCACTCTTACCCACCTCTAACGTGCGACTGCCCTCTTCCTAAAACCATGAAGTGACACCAGGCCGCTGATTACTGTCCAGCCTCTCCTCCCCACTGACTGTGTCTGCAATCTGTCCCTCCTCCCCCTAACCACACAAGGCAAACCAAGCTCAGGGTCTTTGTGATAATCAAGGCCGGAGTGTGCAGGCCTCCTGGAGAGGGAGATGGGCATTTTAAAATTGAAGGGTGAGGGGGAGGTGACAGTCATATCACACACTGGGCTGAGGGGTGGCAGATGGAGTTTAGCTTGGATTAATGCGAGGCATTGGATTTGGTAAATCAAACAAGAACAGGACCTATACAATTAAAAGTAGGGTCTTTGTCAGTGTTGTAGAACAGAGACCTAGGCCGTCAGGTTTAATTCTTTAAAATTTGCATCTCATATAGATATTGTGGTAAAGAAGGTGTTTAACACACTTTTCTTCATTGGTCAGACCCTTTGAGTATCAGAATTGGGACGTCATGTTGAGGATGTACAGGACATTGGTGAGACCTCTTCTGGAATACTGTGTCTGGTCTGGTCACCCTGCCCGCTCACTCCATAGGCACACCACCCTCTGGGTGAAAAAGCTGCCCCTTAGGTCACTTTTAAATGTTTCCCCTCTCACCTTAAGTCTATGTCCTCTAGTTTTGGACTCCCCGTGCCCTAAGAAAATACCTTGACTCTTCACTTTAATATTATTGACCTTGATATTATTAAACTGGAGAGGATTCAGAAGAGAGTAATCTGGATGTTGCTGGGAAAGGAGGGAGTGAGCTACAAGGAGAGGCTGGATCGGCTGGGACTGTTTTCACTGAAGCATATGAGATTCTGCGGTAACTTTACACAAGGGCTGATGTCTTTTCCCTAGAGTTGGGGATTCAAAACTGAGGGATATTTTAAGATGTGAGGAAAAAGATTTACAAAAGTCAGGAGAGGGAATTATGTAAGACAGAATCTGGCTTGGGTGTGGAATGAACTTCTAGAGGAAGTGGTGAAAGCAGGGACAGTTACAATGTTTAAAGGACATTTAGATCAGTCCATGGATAAGACATCAGTTAGGATGGTGCGGTGAGCAGCTGCCTTCTCCCTCCCCCTCTCTGAATGAATCTCTGTTGGTTTTTACCCTCTGCCAATGTCTGTGCAGTGGCGTGTGGAGGCCAGCAGAGGGTGGCATTGCATCACTTTAAGCACCACAGAGACTGCCAGACCTGCCCCACACACAGACACACAGATACACACAGCAATCGTTAGGACACAACATTGAGCTCATCTGGTAATATAAACTAAATATAAAGAAACGCTCAATTTGTCTTGTAAACTGTTAAAATATGAGTGACAGAGAACTCCCAAATTCCACTGTTTAAACAAAAATATCAATTTATTTTTTAACTCTGAAAGTGAACATTTTACATCAACTATTCACAACTCTGAGACCCCCTTTCTTTAACTGCTTATTACCCTACTCCAACTCTACAGTAATGTACTTTTTCAAAAAGACACTTATTAAAATTACATAAACGTAATTTCAAACGCACACAGCAGCTGTTGTTCCATCTGACCTCACACCAAAATCCCTTTTTCCCATCTTTCCTGGGAAGACTGGCTCTTGTTACAGGATGCTATCGAAGTGTCTACATTTCAGCATTCTGCAACCTGGGAACACATCCTTCCATGACACTGTCTCTCAGTTTCCCCCTCTCTGTCTATTTCCTAAACCCCTCCCATGTGGTGATATTTAAACGGATTCCCCCGCCATCTCTCTCTGACAGTGATGTTTACACTCACAGCACCCCCTTGTCAGGGCAACAATGGAGATATGGAGCTGTAAATGGGTGGGAGCTGTACATCCTGTCACTTCCAGCCCGGTCTGCAAGTTTCCCCACGCTGGGCAGGGATCTAACACAGTGTTACAGATCAATGCACTGGGGTGGGGTACATAGTCCTACATGCTGGGAGGGTAACTGCTCCTGGTTTATAGATCAATGCACTGGGGTGGTGTACATGCTGGGAGGGTAACTGCTCCTGGTTTACAGATCAATGTATTGGGGTGGGGTACACAGTCCTACATGCTGGGAGGGTAACTGCTCCTGGGTTACAGATCAATGCACTGGGGTGGGGTACACAGCCCTACATGCTGGGAGGTTAACTGCTCCTGGGTTACAGATCAATGTACTGGGGTGGGGTACACAGCCCTACATGCTGGGAGGGTAACAGCCCCTGGGTTACAGATTAATGCAATGCGGTGGTGTACATAATCCTACATTCTGGGAGGGTAGCTGCTCCTAGTTTACAGATGAATCCATGGGTGATCACTGCACAGGTCGCTGTGCTGGTCAGACTATCTAGTTGAAGTTTATAGATAATACAATGATGTAGTCTGTGCAGCTCCCAATGTTGGATGGATATTTGTTTCAGGTTTAGACATTAGTGTCCTGTTCTGTTTTGCACAGCTCCCCGTCCTGGACAGATATCTAGTCCGGGTTTATAGATCAATGCACTGCTATGGTCTACACAGCTCCCTGTCCTGGACAGATATCGAGTCCGTGTTTATATATCAATGCACTGCTGTGGTCTCCACAGCTCCCCGTCCTGGACAGATATCTAGTCCGGGTTTATAGATCAATGCACAGCTGTGGTCTGCGTTGCTTTCCATGCTGAATACTCGCTGAAGGAACACCGCAATCCAGGCAGCATCAGGAGATATACAATTTGAAGTTTCAGGTGTAGCCCTCCTTCAGGATCCTCACAGAATGGTTACACCTCCTGATGCTGGCAGGATTGCTGTGTTCTCCCACCTTCCTGCCTGTCTTCTTTGGACTCTAGCATCTGCAGCTTTTCTCTCTCTATCACAGCTTCCCAAACTGGACAGATGTCTAGCCTGCCTTTGAAGATAAGTGCCCTGATCTGATCTGCGCAGTGTTCCACTCTGGACAGATTGCTGGATTGTATTGACCAGTGTAATGGATGAATTTGGACAGATTGCTGGGTTGTACTGTGCAGGACACTGTCCTGGTCTGTACAGTGTTCCCCGGTGAACAGATATCTCCCTCTGGGTGTATGGTGTCTGGGCTGGTTCTGGGAGGTGGATTGAGAATGTGGTATATCTCATCCTTTCAGCTGATCTGGCAATGCCTTTAGTTCCCATTCCTGTGATTGGATCCTCCGTCACTCACCCCATTAATGTTACAGTATGTCCAGGCACAGGACATCATGTTGGTGGGGTGGGTAGGGGGGAAAGGTCATGGACAGGTCAAGGGGTTAGCTAGAACGTTCTGTCCCTGACATTCTATAACTGACATTCCCTGGAATGTTCTGTCCCTGACATTCTATAACTGACATTCCCCGGAACGTTCTGTCCCCAACATTCTATAACTGACATTCCCCGGAACGTTCTGTCCCTGACATTCTATTACTGTCATTCCCCGGGACGTTCTGTCCCCGACATTCTATAACTGACATTCCCCGGAACGTTCTGTCCCCGACATTCTATAACTGACATTCCCCGGAACGTTCTGTCCCCGACATTCTATAACTGTCATTCCCCGGAACGTTCTGTCCCCAACATTCTATAACTGACATTCCCCGGAACGTTCTGTCCCCAACATTCTATAACTGACATTCCCCGGAACGTTCTGTCCCCGACATTCTATAACTGTCATTCCCCGGAACGTTCTGTCCCCAACATTCTATAACTGACATTCCCCGGAACGTTCTGTCCCCGACATTCTATAACTGACATTCCCCGGAACGTTCTGTCCCCGACATTCTATAACTGTCATTCCCCGGAACGTTCTGTCCCCGACATTCTATAACTGTCATTCCCCGGAACGTTCTGTCTCCAACATTCTATAACTGACATTCCCCGGAACGTTCTGTCCCTGACATTCTATAACTGTCATTCCCCGGAACATTCTGTCCCTGACATTCTATAACTGCCATTCCCCGGAACGTTCTGTCCCTGACATTCTATAACTGACATTCCCCGGAACGTTCTGTCCCTGACATTCTATAACTGACATTCCCCGGAACGTTCTGTCTCCAACATTCTATAACTGACATTCCCCGGAACGTTCTGTCCCCAACATTCTATAACTGACATTCCCCGGAACGTTCTGTCTCCAACATTCTATAACTGTCATTCCCCGGAACGTTCTGTCCCTGACATTCTATAACTGACATTCCCCGGAACATTCTGTCCCCAACATTCTATAACTGTCATTCCCCGGAACGTTCTGTCCCTGACATTCTATAACTGACATTCCCCGGAACGTTCTGTCCCTGACATTCTATAACTGACATTCCCCGGAACGTTCTGTCCCCGACATTCTATAACTGTCATTCCCCGGAACGTTCTGTCCCTGACATTCTATAACTGTCATTCCCCGGAACGTTCTGTCTCCAACATTCTATAACTGACATTCCCCGGAACGTTCTGTCCCTGACATTCTATAACTGTCATTCCCCGGAACATTCTGTCCCTGACATTCTATAACTGCCATTCCCCGGAACGTTCTGTCCCTGACATTCTATAACTGCCATTCCCCGGAACGTTCTGTCCCCGACATTCTATAACTGTCATTCCCCGGAACGTTCTGTCCCTGACATTCTATAACTGACATTCCCCGGAACGTTCTGTCACCAACATTCTATAACTGACATTCCCCGGAACGTTCTGTCCCCGACATTCTATAACTGTCATTCCCCGGAACGTTCTGTCTCCAACATTCTATAACTGACATTCCCCGGAACGTTCTGTCCCTGACATTCTATAACTGTCATTCCCCGGAACGTTCTGTCCCTGACATTCTATAACTGCCATTCCCCGGAACGTTCTGTCCCTGACATTCTATAACTGTCATTCCCCGGAACATTCTGTCCCTGACATTCTATAACTGCCATTCCCCGGAACGTTCTGTCCCTGACATTCTATAACTGACATTCCCCGGAACGTTCTGTCCCCGACATTCTATAACTGACATTCCCCGGAACGTTCTGTCACCAACATTCTATAACTGACATTCCCCGGAACGTTCTGTCCCTGACATTGTTTGTGAATGGCCGGACGTCAGTGAATTGAACAAACGATAAGATCCCGAGGGAAGAGATCCCGTTCCAGGGAGAAGGAGACACTGTTCCGAAGGACCCTCAGGCAGTTAAAGGGGTGAATACGTTTTCCCTGCGTTTACATTTCTCCACGACACAGGATCGACCACAATTTAGACCAAAATACAGAAATTCCCAAACTCCGTTTGTCTTCAGGAAACTGGGAGAGAATCCTTCAGGACAGTAACGTTCCCACCCTCCGTATTAGGAACTGGGAAGGAGTGACCTGTGTCTGCTCTCGAGTGATCGAGTGTGTGGGAATGTTCTAGAAACCATCTGTCCTTATGGATGTGTCTCTGTGTGTTTGGGAGGGAGGGTTTCTTGTGGTTTATGTGACATTTTTGTCAGTAATTCCGACCTTCCCATTTGTTATTCCAGCTCCAATTATTTTAATAAATCCCTGAATATAGGGACACATTTGAAAATCTCACTGGGTCCCCGATCAAACGGGTCCCTTTGCCTCCAGGCTGATGGATAATGGGTTTGTTTTCCTTCCTCACAGTTAACGTAGTGACCATCTACGTCCTGCTTTATAAAGATTGTGGATTGTCTCCATGTGTCAGACGTTACCTGGGGGCCATGGCAGCGGCGGATCTCCTGGTCATTATCCTCGACCTGATCCTGAGACACATTCCCATTGTTTATAAGGAACAGTTTTATTTCCTGAAGGACTCCGTCCCCGTGTGTAATATCCACGCCGTCCTGCTTTATGCAGCCACTGACTGCTCTGTCTGGTTCACCGTCACTTTCACCTTTGATCGGTTTGTGGCCATTTGTTGCCAGAAGCTGAAAAGTAAATATTGCAGCGAGAAAACGGCGGCTGTGGTTCTGGGAGCAGTGACTGTGCTGAGTTGTTTAAAGAACATTTCCTGGTATTTTATGCTCGAGGCTCGGTATTGGCTGATGAACGAGCCCTGGTTTTGTGATGTAACAGTCGCTGTTGTATTGTCCATTGTCTGGATCATAATCGAGTTCCTCCACCACATTCTAACCCCGTGTGTCCCATTTCTCCTGATTCTGCTGCTCAATGTTCTCACCGTCAGACACATTTTAGTGACCAGCAGAGCCCGCAGGAGACTCCGCGCTCACACCAATGGGGACACTCAGTCTGACACTGAAATGAGAAACCGAAAAAAATCCATCATTTTACTGTTTGTGATCTCGGCCAATTTCATCCTGTTATGGTCAACGTTCATGCTGTTTTCTATATGGAGACGGATGTCGTGGATTGTGGATACCCCTCTCTATCTCCATGAGTTTGTGCAGGAATTGGGCTTCATGCTGCAGCTCCTCAGTTGCTGCACAAACACCGCGATTTATGCCGTGACCCAGACTAAGTTCAGGCAGCAGCTGAAGAATGTGCTGAAATATCCCTTCACCCAAATCCATCCATCCATCAAATTCCCTCATTAATCAATCCATCCGGGATTTTCTCATTTCAGTTCAGTGTTTCAGCGATGGAGCAGCCTGTCGCTATGGTAACAGACTGAGGGTAGCGCTGGTTTGTCCATCCTTATCCCACAGGGGGGTTACAGGGAAACATTTCAATGTTTCTCACAACTCAGGGGCCAGTGAGAAAAGGCACCATCCCACTGACTGTATCCATCACTTCCATTTGTAACCAATAAAAATGTTGATTAAAGCGTGCCGAGCAGCAGAGTGACCGATGTTGTTGTGTGTCTTTGTGTTGGAGAAGCTCAGCTGGAGAGAGACAGACTCAGCCCCAAGTCCTGGTCCTCAGGGAAGGGAAGGGCACCGCGCCCTGAGCTCAGGAGCTGGCTTTAACTCCCTCTAACCCCCCCCCCCCCCCCATTCCAACCTGGCCTCCCCAATTGCTCACCCCCACTTTTCCTCCTCAATTCTCTCCATCTCTCCCTTCCTGCACAATCTCTCTTTCTCACCACCTCTCCCTTTCACTCTCTCTGGTCCCCTCTCAGACAGCCCCCAACCCCGGTTTCTCCACCTGCCTCCACTATTCTTTCTGCCTCACTCTCCCCCTCTCTCTCACACCCCCAACATGAGTTTATCCACCTGCCTCCATTCTTCTCTCTCATCCTCACCCTCACTCTCTCTCTCTCTCTCTCTCTCCTGTCGTATCTATCTCCTTCTCACAATTCTGGCTCTACCCCATTTTCCACACCTCGCACTTCCCGCATCTCTCGATCATCTCACACCCACAAGCCCCCCACCCCCCCAACCCCCACAAGCAGACTCACCACCAACCTGCAGTTTCTGGGTCAGAGGGAGAGGGAAGGACCAGCGACACAGAGTGTGTCAGAGAGAGAGAGTAAGGGTGGGACAGAAGTGAGAGAGATTCAGTTAGAGAGAAACGGAGGGTGGTGGGGAGAGAGAGACCAAGATAGGGAGATCGAGAGTGAGAGAAGATGGAGAGAGAGCGAAGGAGCAGGGAATGACTCAGAGAGAGAGGGGGAAGGGAGAGATAAGGTGAGGGAGGGAGAGAGAGAGAAATAGGGGAGGACATAATGAGAGAGGGGTCAGAGAGAGTGGGACAGAGAGAGAGGGAGACAAAGAGAAAGGGGAACAGAGAGAGGGGAGAGAGAAAGTGGGGGACAGAGAGAGGGGGACAGAGAGGGTGGGGGATAGAGAGAGAGGGGGATAGAAAGAGAGGGACAGAGAGAGGGGGGCAGAGAGAGGCAGACAGAGTGGGGGTGAGAAGGGGGGACAGAGAGGGGGGGCAGAGAGAGAGTGGGACAAAAGAGAGGGACAGAGAGGGGGGCAGAGAGAGGATGGCAGAGAGAGGGGGGGACAGAGAGAGAGGGGGAGAGAGAGAGAGGGGGGAGAGAGACGGGGGGCAGAGAGAGGAGGGGACAGAGAAAGAGGGGGACAGAGAGAGGAGGACAGAGAGAGAGGGGAAAGAGAGCGAGGGGGGCAGAGAGAGGGGGACAGAGAGAGTGGGGAACACAGACAGAGGGGGGCAGAGAGAGGGGGGGAACAGAGAGACGGGGACAGAGAGAGAGGGGGGCTGAGAGAGACGGGGCAGAGAGAGGGGGGGCCAGAGAGAGAGGGGGGCAGAGAGAGAGGGGTGACAGAGAGACGGGGGGGGGACAGAGAGACGGGGGGCGGCGGGGAAAGAGAGAGGGGGGGACGGAGAATGGGGGGACAGAGAGAGAGGGACACACAGAGAAGGGGTCAGAGAGAGGGAAGGATAGAGAGAGAGGGGGACAGAGAGATAGGGGGACAAGGGGGGACAGAGAGAGGCGGGAGACAGAGAGTGGGAGGACAGAGAGAGAGGGGGACAGGGAGAGAGGGGGACAGCGAGAGGGGGGACAGAGAGAGGGGAAAGATAGAGGTGGGTGGGAGGGAGAGGGTGGACAGGGAGAGGGCGACAGAGTGAGTGGCACAGAGAGTGGGGGAGATAGAAGAGATAGAAGGGGACAGAGAGGGAACAGAGAGAGAGGGGCAGAGAGAGTGGGACAGAGAGAGGGGTCAAAGAGAGAGGGGGTCAGAGAGAGAAGGGGACAGAGGGAGGGGGGACAGAGAGATGGTGACAGAGAGGGCGTAGAGAGAGGGCGACAAAGTTAGAGGCACAGAGAAAGGGGGATCAGAGAGAGGGGGGAGAGAGAGAGGGGGAGATAGAGAGGGGGAGAGAGAGGGGGAGAGAGAGAGGGGGACAGAGAGAGGGGACAGCGAGTGGGGGAGATGAAGGGGATCAGAGAGAGGGGGACAAAGAGAGAGGGGACATATAGAGGCGGGACACAGAGGGGGGACAGAGAGAGGAGGGCAGAGAGAGAGTGACAGAAAGAGACGACAGAGAGTGGGGGAGATAGAGGTGGTCAGAGAGAGAGAGAGACAGAGAGAGAGGGACAGAGAGAGAGGGGGACAGAGAGAGAGGGGGACAGAGAGAGTGGGGGACAGAGAGAGTGGGGGACAGAGAGAGGGGATCAGAGAGAGAGGGGACTAAGAGAAAGGGGGTCAGAGAGAGGGGGTCAGAGAGAGAGGGGACAGAGAGGGACAGAGAGAGAGGGGACAGAGGTAGAGGGGCAGAGAGAGGGGGAAGAGAGATGGGGGGAAGAGAGAGAGGGGGAAGAGAGAGGGGTACAGGGATTGGGAGTGATAGAGTGGGTCAGAGATGGGGGACAGAAAAAGTGGGAGGTAGAGGGGGTCAGAGAGAGGGGGACAGAGAGATGGGCACAGCGAGAGGGGCACAGAGAGTGGGGGAGATAGATGGGGACAGAGAGAGAGAGTGGGGAAAGAGAGAGAGATCGGGGCAGAGATAGTGGAACAGAGTGAGGGGTTCAGAGAGAGAGAGGGGGGCAGAGAGAGAGGGGGGAACAGAGAGAGGGGGTCAGAGAGAGGGGGGACAGAGAGAGGGGCACAGAGAAAGGGGAGCAGAGAGAGGGCGTGAGAGAGAGTGTGACGGAAAAGGCAGAGGTAGAGGGGGTCACAGAGAGGGGGGATAGAGGGGGATAGAGGGTGGGTGACAGAGAATGGGGGTCAGAGGAAGGGGTACAGAGTGGGGGTGAGAGAGGGGGTCAGAGAGTGGGGGGATGGAGGGGGGAACAGAGAGAAAGGGAACAGAGAAAGTGGGGGACAGAGAGAGGGGGACAGAGAGAGCGGGGGACAGAAAGAGAGGGACAGAGAGAGGCAGACAGAGTGGGGGTGAGAAGGGGGGACAGAGAGAGGGGTGACAGAGAGAGAGTGGGACAGAAAGAGAGGGACAGAGAGAGGGGGGCAGAGAGAGGATGACAGAGAGAGGATGACAGAGAGAGGGGGGACAGAGAGAGAGGGGGAGAGAGAGAGAGGGGGCGACCGGGGGGGAAGAGAGAGGGGGGCAGAGAGAGAAGGGGACAGAGAAAGAGGGGGACAGAGAGACGGGGACAGAGAGAGAGGGGAAAACAGACAGAGGGGGGCAGAGAGAGGGGGGGAACAGAGAGAGGGGGACAGAGAGAGAGGGGGGCTGAGAGAGACGGGGGGCAGAGAGAGAGAGGGGGACAGGGAGAGAGGGAGACAGAGCGAGAGGGGACAGAGAGAGGGGTGGACAGAGAGGGGAAGGCAGAGAGAGGGGGGGTCAGAGAGGGGGGGACAGAGAGGGGGCAGAGGGGGTCGACAGAGGGGGTACAGGGAGGGGGGACAGAGAGGGGGGACAGAGAGAGGGGTACAGAGAGAGAAGTGGACAGAGAGAGGGCAGGACAGAGAGTGATGGGACAGGGAGAGAGAGGTCAGAGAGAAGGCGACGGGGGGGGGGGGGACAGTGAGAGAGAGGGTGGACAGACAGAGGGGGGACAGAGAGAGGGGCGACAGAGAGAGAAGGGGATAGAGAGAGAAGGGGACAGAGAGATGGCGACAGAGAGTGGATGACAGAGAGGCGGGACAGAGAGAGGGGGACAGAGAGAGAGGGGATGAGTGAGAGAGAGAGGGGGAGAGGGGGGGATGAGAGAGGGGGCAGAGGGAGAAGGGGACAGAGAAAGAGGGGGACAGAGAGAGAGGGGGACAGAGAGAGGGGAACAGAGAGACGGGGACAGAGAGAGAGGGGACAGAGTGAGGGGGGCAGAGAGAGAGGGGGTCAGAGAGAGGGGGGCAGAGAGAGGGCGAGGGAGAGAGGGGGACAGAGAGAGAGGGACAGAGAGAGAAGGGGAAAGAGAGAGGGGGGGGACAGAGAGGAAGGGGGACAGAGAGAGAGGGGGCAGAAAGAGAGGGAGACAGAGAGAGGGGAACGGATGGAATGGGGGACAGAGAGAGAGGGGGCAGAGAGAGAAGGGGCAAGGAGAGAAGGGGCAGAGATGGCGAGAGATAAAGAGGAGGCAGAGAGAGAGGGGGACAGAGAGAGAGGGGGAGACAGAGAGAGAGGGGAACAGAGAGAGAGAGGGGTAAGAGAGAGAGGGGCAGAGAGAGAGGGGGGTAGAGACAGGGGGCAGAGAGAGAGGGGGCAGACAGAGAGGGGAACAGAGGCAGAGAGAGTGTGGAGCAGAGAGAGGGGCAGACAAGGGAGGGCAGAGAGAGGGGAGGCAGAGAGAGGGGAGCAGAGAGAGGACAGATGAGAGGGGACAGTGAGAGAGGGGGACAGAGAGAGAGGGGGACAGAGGGAGTGGGGGACAGAGAGAGAGAGAGGCAGAGAGAGGGGGCAGAGAGAGAAAGTGGGAAAGAGAGCGGGGGACAGAGAGGGGGGACAGAGAGAGAAAGGGGACAGAGAGAGAGAGAGAGGGACGGGGGGGAACAGAGAGAGGTGGGAGACAGAGAGACGGGGACAGTGAGGGGGGGCAGAGAGAGAGGTAAACAGAGAGAGAGGGAGACAGAGAGAGAGGGGGACAGAGAGGGGGGGACAGAGAGAGGGGTGGACAGAGAGGGGGAGGCAGAGAGGGAAGGAGAGAGAGAGAAGTGGACAGAGAGAGGGCAGGACAGAGCGAGAGGGGACAGAGAGAGAGGGGTCAGAGAGAAGGCGACAGAGGGGAGGGATAGTGAGAGAGAGGGTGGGCAGAGAGAGAGGGGACAGAGAGTGGGGGACAGAGAGAGGGGGACAGAGAGAGGAGGAGAGAGAGAGGAGGACAGAGAGGGGGGACAGAGAGAGAGGGGATAGAGACAGAGGGAGTAGAGAGAGAGGGGACAGAGAGAGAGGGAGACTGAGAGAGAGGGGGACAGAGAGAGAGAGGGGAAAGAGAGGGTTGGGGGAAGAGAGAGGGGGGACAGTGAGGGGGGGACAGAGAGAGAGGGGCAGAGAGAGTGGGACAGAGAGAGGGGTCAAAGAGAGGGGGGGGGTCAGAGAGAGAAGGGGTCAGAGAGAGAAGGGGACAGAGGGAGGGGGGACAGAGAGATGGTGACAGAGAGGGCGTAGAGAGAGGGCGACAGAGTTAGAGGGACAGAGAAAGGGGGATCAGAGAGAGGTGGGAGATAGAGAGGGGGAGAGAGAAAGGGAGAGAGAGAGGGGGACAAAGAGAGGGAGACAGAGAGAGGGAGGCAGAGAGAGCGGGTGAGAGAGAGAGAGGCAGACAGAGAGAGGGGACAGCGAGCGGGGGAGATGGAGGGGATCAGAGAGAGGGGGACAGAGAGAGAGGGGACATATAGAGGCGGGACAGAGAGGGGGGACAGAGAGAGGAGGGCAGAGAGAGGGTGACAGAAAGAGAGGACAGAGAGTGGGGGAGATAGAGGTGGTCAGAGAGAGAGGGACAGAGAGAGAGGGGGTCAGAGAGAGAGGAGGAAAGAGAGCGGGGGACAGAGCGGGGGGCAGAGGGGGCGGACAGAGTGGGGTACAGAGAGGGGGGACAGATAGAGAAAGGTTACAGAGAGAGAGACAGGGACGGGGGGGCAGAGAGAGGCGGGAGACAGAGAGACGTGGACAGAGAGAGGGGGGCAGAGTGAGAGGGAAACAGAGAGAGAGGGAGACAGAGAGAGAGGGGGACAGGGGGGGGGGACAGAGAGAGGGGGGACAGAGAGAGAGGGGATAGAGACAGAGGGCGTAGAGAGAGCGGGGACAGAGAGAGAGGGAGACTGAGAGAGAGTGGGACAGAGAGAGAGGGGGAAAGACAGGGTTGGGGGGGAAGAGAGGGGGGAGAGTGAGTGGGGGACAGAGAGAGATGGACAGCGAGAGGGGGGACAGAGAGAGGGGAAAGATAGAGGCGGGTGGGAGGGAGAGGGGGGACAGGGAGAGGGCGACAGAGAGAGGGGGCACAGAGAGTGGGGGAGATAGAAGGGGACAGAGAGGGAACAGAGAGAGAGGGGCAGAGAGAGAAGGGGACAGTGGGAGGGGGGACAGAGAGATGGTGACAGAGAGGGCGTAGAGAGAGGGCGACAGAGTTAGAGGCACAGAGAAAGGGGGATCAGAGAGAGGGGGGAGATAGAGAGGGGGAGAGAGAGGGGGAGAGAGAGAGGGGGACAGAGAGAGGGAGGCAGAGAGAGCGGGTGAGAGAGAGAGGCAGACAGAGAGAGGGTACAGCGAGTGGGGGAGATGGAGGGGATCAGAGAGAGGGGGACAAAGAGAGAGGGGACATATAGAGGCGGGACAGAGAGGGGGGACAGAGAGAGGAGGGCAGAGAGAGGGTGACAGAAAGAGACGACAGAGAGTGGGGGAGATAGAGGTGGTCAGAGAGAGAGGGACAGAGAGAGAGGGGGACAGAGAGAAAGGGGGTCAGAGAGAGGGGGACAGAGAGAGAGGGGGACAGAGAGAAAGGGGGTCAGAGAGAGGTGGTCAGAGAGAGAAGGACAGAGAGAGAGGGGGTCAGAGAGAGTGGGACAGAGAGAGAGTGGGACAGAGAGAGAGGGGGACAGAGAGAGTGGCGGACAGAGAGAGGGGATCAGAGAGAGAGGGGACAGAGAGAAAGGGGGTCAGAGAGAGGGGGACAGAGAGAGAGGGGGACAGAGAGAGGTCGGCAGAGAGGGGGGCATAGAGAGGGGGCAGAGAGAGGGGAAAACGGAGAGAGGGAAAAAGAGAGAGGCAGGTCGGAGGGAGGGGAGCAGAGAGAGAGGGGCAGAGTGAATTGGATAGAGTGAGGGGGACAGACAGAGGGGGACAGAGAGAGAGGGGAACAGAGAGAGAGGGGGGACAGAGAGAGAGGGGGACAGAGAGAGAGGGGGACAGAGAGAGGTGGGACAGAGAGGGGGGGGGACAGAGAGAGGGGGACAGAGAGAGGGGGGACAGAGAGAGGGGGGACAGAGAGAGAGGGGAACAGAGAGAGAGGGGGACAGAGAGAGAGGTGGACAGAGAGAGGTGGGACAGAGGGGGGGGGACAGAGAGAGAGGGGGGACAGAGAGAGGGGGGACAGAGAGGGGGGAAGTAGAGGGCATGAGAGAGGGGGGACAGAGGGAAGGGCACAGAGAGTGGGGGAGGTAGAGAGGGACAGAGAGAGAGGGGACAGAGGTAGAGGGGCAGAGAGAGGGGGCAGAGAGACGGGGAAGAGAGAGAGGGGGAAGAGAGAGGGGTACAGGGAGTGGGGGTGATAGAGGGGGTCAGAGAGTGGGGGGATGGAGGGGGGAACAGAGGGAAAGGGGACAGAGAATGTGGGAGACAGAGAGAGGGGGACAGAGAGGGTGGGGGACAGAGAGAGCGGGGGACAGAAAGAGAGGGACAGAGATAGGGGGGCAGAGAGAGGCAGACAGAGTGGGGGTGAGAAGGGGGACAGAGAGAGGGGTGACAGAGAGAGCGGGGGACAGAAAGAGAGGGACAGAGAGAGGGGCGCAGAGAGAGGCAGACAGAGTGGGGGTGAGAAGGGGGGACAGAGAGAGGGGGGACAGAGAGAGAGTGGGACAGAAAGAGAGGGACAGAGAGAGGGGGGCAGAGAGATGATGACAGAGAGAGGGGGGGACAGAGAGAGAGGGGGACAGAGAGAGAGGGGGAGAGAGAGAGGGGGCGAGCGGGGGGGGAAGAGAGAGGGGGGCAGAGAGAGAAGGGGACAGAGAAAGAGGGGGACAGAGAGACGGGGACAGAGAGAGAGGGGACAGAGAGCGAGGGGTGCAGAGAGAGGGGGACAGAGAGAGGGGGGTAACACAGACAGAGGGGGCAGAGAAAGGAGGGGAACAGAGAGAGGGGGAGAGAGAGAGGGGGGGGCTGAGAGAGACGGGGGCAGAGAGAGAGAGGGGGCCAGAGAGAGAGGGGGGCAGAGAGAGAGGGGGGGCAGAGAGACGGAGGGGACAGAGAGACGGGGGGGTGGAAGGAGAGAGTGGGGACAGAGAATGGGGGGAAAGAGAGAGAGGGACACACAGAGAGGGGGTCAGAGAGAGGGAAGGATAGAGAGAGAGGGGGCAGAGAGAGAGGGGGACAAGGGGGGACAGAGAGAGGCGGGGGACAGAGAGAGGGAGGACAGAGAGAGAGGGGGACAGAGAGAGAGGGGGGACAGGGAGAGAGGGAGACAGAGAGAGAGGGGACAGAGAGAGGGGTGGACAGAGTGGGGAAGGCAGAGAGAGGGGGGGAAAGAGGGGGGACAGAGAGGGTGGCAGAGGGGGTCGACAGAGGGGTTACAGGGAGGGGGGACAGAGAGGGGGGGACAGAGAGAGGGGTACAGAGAGGGAAGTGGACAGAGAGAGGGCAGGACAGAGAGAGAGTGGTCAGAGAGAAGGCGACTGGGGGGGGACAGTGAGAGAGAGGGTGGACAGAGAGAGGGGGGACAGAGAGAGGGGCGACAGAGAGAGAAGGGATAGAGAGAGAAGGGGACAGAGAGAGAGGCGATGAGTGAGAGAGAGAGGGGGAGAGGGGGGATGAGAGAGGGGGCAGGGAGAGAAGGGGACAGAGAAAGAGGAGGGACAGAGAGAGAGGGGGACAGAGAGAGGGGGACAGAGAGACGGGGACAGAGAGAGAGGGGACAGAGAGAGAGGGGGGCAGAGAGAGGGCGAGAGAGAGAGGGGGGCAGAGAGAGAGGGACAGAGAGAGAAGGGGAAAGAGAGAGAGGGGGACAGAGAGGAAGGGGGACAGAGAGAGAGGGGGTAGAAAGAGAGGGAGACAGAGAGAGGGGAACAGATGGAATGGGGGACAGAGAGAGATGGGGGCAGAGAGATGGGGGCAGAGAGAGGGGGCAGAGAGAGAAGGGGCAGAGAGAGCGAGAGATAAAGAGGGGGCAGAGAGAGAGGGGGACAGAGAGAGAGAAAGAGAGAGAGGGGAACAGAGAGAGAGGGGTAAGAGAGAGAGGGGCAGAGAGAGAGAGGGGGGGCAGAGACAGGGGGCAGTGAGAGAGGGGGCAGAGAGAGGGGAACAGAGAGAGAGGGGGCAGAGAGAGGGGGACAGAGATAGAGGGGCAGAGAGAGTGTGGAGCAGAGAGAGGGGCAGACAAGGGAGGGCAGAGAGAGGGGAGGCAGAGAGAGGGGAGCAGAGAGAGAGAGGACAGATGAGAGGGGACAGTGAGAGAGGGGGACAGAGAGAGAGGGGGACAGAGAGAGAGGAACAGAGGGAGTGAGGGACAGAGAGAGAGAGGGGCAGAGAGAGGGGGGCAGAGAGAGGGGGGGAAAGAGAGCGGGGGACAAGAGGGGGGACAGAGAGAGAAAGGGGACAGAGAGAGAGAGAGGGACGGGGGGTACAGAGAGAGGTGGGAGACAGAGAGACGGGGACAGTGAGGGGGGGGGCAGAGAGAGAGGGAAACAGAGAGAGAGGGAGACAGAGAGAGAGAGGGGGACAGAGAGGTGGGGGACAGAGAGAGGGGTGGACAGAGAGGGGGAGGCAGAGAGGTAAGGAGAGAGAGAGAAGTGGACAGAGAGAGGGCAGGACAGAGAGAGAGGGGACAGAGAGAGAGGGGTCAGAGAGAAGGCGACAGAGGGGAGGGACAGTGAGAGAGAGGGTGAGAGGGTGGACAGAGAGAGAGGGGACAGAGAGGGAGGTGACAGAGAGAGAAGGGGATAGAAAGAGAGGGGGACAGAGATATGGCGACAGAGAGAGGATGACAGAGAGAGAGGGGGACAGAGAGAGAGGGGGTCAGAGAGTGGGGGGACAGAGAGAGAGGGGACAGAGAGAGGAGGAGAGAGAGAGGAGGACAGAGAGGGGGGACTGAGAGAGAGGGGATAGAGACAGAGGGCGTAGAGAGAGAGGGGACAGAGAGAGAGGGGGACTGAGAGAGAGGGGGACAGAGAGAGAGGGGGGGAAAGAGAGGGTTGGGGGAAGAGAGAGGGGGACAGTGAGGGGGGGACAGAGAGCGAGGGGCAGAGAGAGTGGGACAGAGAGAGGGGTCAAAGAGAGGGGGGTCAGAGAGAGAAGGGGACAGAGAGAGAAGGGGACAGAGGGAGGGGGGACAGAGAGATGGTGACAGAGAGGGCGTAGAGAGAGGGCGACAGAGTTAGAGAGGGGTGATAGAGAGGGGGAGAGAGAAAGGGAGAGAGAGAGGGTGACACAGAGAGGGAGACAGAGAGAGGGAGGCAGAGAGAGCGGGTGAGAGAGAGAGGCAGACAGAGAGAGGGGACAGCGAGTGGGGGAGATGGAGGGGATCAGAGAGAGGGGGACAGAGAGAGAGGGGACATATAGAGGCGGGACAGAGAGGGGGGACAGAGAGAGGAGGGCAGAGAGAGGGTGACAGAAAGAGAGGACAGAGAGTGGGGGAGATAGAGGTGGTCAGAGAGAGAGGGACAGAGAGAGAGGGGGTCAGAGAGAGAGGGGGACAGAGAGAGCGGATCAGAGAGAGAGGGGACAGAGAGAAAGGGGGACAGAGAGAGGGGGTCAGAGAGAGAGGGGACAGAGAGAAAGGCGGGCAGGGAGACTGGGACAGAGAGACAGGGTAAGAGAGAGAGGGGGACAGAGAGAGGTGGGCAGATAGGGGGGCATAGACAGTGGGTGCAGAGAGAGGGGGGAACAGAGAGAGGGAGAAAGAGAGAGAGGCAGGTAGGAGGGAGGGGAGCAGAGAGAGAGGGGCAGAGAGAATTGGATAGAGTGAGGGGGACAGACAGAGGGGGACAGAAAGAGGGGGGAACAGAGAGATAGGGGGACAGAGAGAGGGGGGACAGAGAGAGAGAGTGGGACATAGAGGTGGGGGACAGAGAGGGGGGGGACAGAGAGAGGGGGGACAGAGAGAGGGGGGACAGAGAGAGAGAGTGGGACATAGAGGTGGGGGACAGAGAGGGGGGGACAGAGAGAGGGGGGACAAAGAGAGGGTGGACAGAGAGAGAGGGGGGACAGACAGAGGGGGTGACAGAGAGGGGGGGACAGAGAGAGGGGGGACAGAGAGAGGGGGAAGTAGAGGGGGTGAGAGAGAGGGGGACAGAAGGAGGGGAAGGAAGACGGGGTTAGAGAGAGGGGGACAGAAGGAGGGGCACAGAGAGTGTGGGAGGTATAGGGGATCAGAGAGGGGGGACAGAGAGAGGAGCACAGAGAGTGGGGGAGGTAGAGAGGGACAGTGAGAGAGGGGACAGAGGTAGAGGGGCAGAGAGAGAGAGGGGTGATAGAGAGAGGAGGACAGAGAGAGGAAGGGGTGTCAGAGAGAGGGGGCAGAGAGGGTGGATAGATAGAGGCAGGACAGAGGGGGGGACAGAGAGAGGAGGGCAGAGAGAGGGTGACAGAGAGAGAGGACAGAGAGTGGGGGAGATTGAGGTGGTGAGAGAGAGGGGGACAGAGAGAGAGGGACAGAGAGAGAGGGGGACAGAGAGAGGGGAGCAGAGAGAGAGGGGGCAGAGAGGAGGGGACAGAGAGAGAGGGGAACAGAGAGAGCGGAGACAAAGAGAGAGGGGACAGAGAGAGCGGGTCAGAGAGAGGGCAACAGAGAGAGGGGGACAGGGAGTGGGGAGATACGGGGGACAGAGAGAGAGGGGTAGAGAGAGTTGGAGATAGTGAGGGGACAGAGAGAGGCCGACAGAGAGAGGGCGACAGAGAAAGGGGGACAGAGAGAGAGAGGGGACAGAGAGACGGGGAGGTAGAGGGCGTCACAGAGAGGGGGACAGAAAATGTCGGAGATAGAGGGGGTTAGAGAGAGGGGTGATAGAGGGCGACAGAGAGTGGGGGACAGAGAGGGGGGCAGAGAGTGGGGAACAGAGAGAGGGGTACAGAGTGGGGGTGAGAGAGGAGGTCAGAGAGTGGGGGGATGGATAGAGTTGGGGACAGAGAGAGAGGTGACAGAGTGAGTGGGGGATAGAGAGAGAGGGGGACAGACAGTGGGGATAGAGGGAGGGGGACAGAGAGAGAGGGGGACAGAGAGAGGGGGCAGAGGGAGGGCGACAGAGAGAGGGGGACAGAGAGAGGGGGACAGAGAGAGGGGGACAGAGAGGGGCGCGTGGGGGACAGAGAGTGGGTCTGACAGAGGGGATCAGAGAGAGGCGGGTGGGATAGAGCGCGGGACAGAGAACGGGGACACAGAGAGAGGGGGACAGAGAGAGCATGACAGAGAGAGAGCGTGACAGAGAGAGAGGGGGACAGAGGGAGGGGGGACAGAGAGACAGTGACAGAGAGGGCGTAGAGAGACGGCGACAGAGTTAGAGGGACAGAGAAAGGGGGGTCAGAGAGAGGGGGAGAGAGAGAGGGGAGATAGAGAGGGGGAGAGAGAGGGGGAGAGAGAGGGGGGACAGAGAGAGGGGGAGAGAGAGAGGGGGAGAGAGAGGGGGGACAGAGAGAGGGGGACAGAGGGAGGGGGGACAGAGAAGGGGCAGAGAGAGGGTGACAGAGAGAGGGAGACAGAGAGAGGAAGGCAGAGAGAGGGGGTGAGAGAGAGAGGCAGACAGAAAGAGGGGACAGCGAGTGGGGAGATGGAGGGGATCAGAGAGAGGGGACAGAGAGAGAGGGGACATATAGAGGCGGGACAGAGAGGGGGGACAGAGAGAGGAGGGCAGAGAGAGGGTGACAGAAAGAGAGGACAGAGAGTGGGGGAGATAGAGGTGGTCAGACAGAGAGGGACAGAGAGAGAGGGGGTCAGAGAGAGAGGGGGACAGAGAGAGTGGGGGACAGAGAGAGGGGATCAGAGAGAAAGGGGGACAGAGAGAGTGGGGGACAGAGAGAGGGGGGTCAGAAAGAGAGGGGACAGAGAGAAAGGGGGGCAGGGAGAGTGGGACAGAGTGCGAGGGTAAGAGAGAGGGGGGGACAGAGAGAGGGGGACAGACAGAGGGGGACAGAGAGGGGGGGGAACAGAGAGAGGGGGGGACAGAGAGAGGTGGGCAGAGAGAGGGAGGAACAGAGAGAGGGAGAAAGAGAGAGGCAGGTGGGAGGGAGGGGAGCAGAGAGAGAGGAGTAGAGAGAATTGGATAGAGTGAGGGGGAGAGACAGAGGGGGACAGAAAGAGGGGGGACAGAGAGAGAGAGGGACAGAGAGAGAGGGGGACAGAGAGAGGGGGACAGAGAGAGAGAGGGGGAACAGAGACAGAGGGGGAACAGAGAGATAGGGGGACAGAGAGAGGGGGGAACAGAGAGAGGGGGGGACATAGAGAGGGGGAACAGAGAGAGGGGGGGACATAGAGGTGGGGGAACAGAGAGAGGGGGACAGACAGAGGGGGGAACAGAGAGAGCGGGGGACAGAGAGAGGGGGGGACAGAGAGAGGGGGGACAGAGAGAGGGGGAACAGAGAGAGAGGGGGGACAGAGAGAGGGGGGACAGAGAGAGGGGGACAGAGAGAGGGAGGACAGAGAGAGGGGGAAGTAGAGGGGGTGAGAGAGAGGGGGACAGAAAGAGGGGGAGGTAGAGGGGGTCAGAGAGAGGGGGACAGAGGGAGGGGCACAGAGAGTGCGGGAGGTAGAGAGGGACAGAGAGAGAGTGGAGAGAGCTAGAGGGGCAGAGAGAGGGGGCAGTGAGAGGGGGAAGAGAGAGAGGGGCACAGGGAGTGGGGGAGATAGACGGGGTCAGAGAGGGGGACAGAAAAAGTGGGAGGTAGAGGGGGTCAGAGAGAGGGGGACAGAGAGATGGGCACAGAGAGAGGGGCGCAGAGAGTGGGGGAGATAGAGGGGGACAGAGAGAGAGGGGCAGAGAGATCGGGGCAGAGAGAGTGGGACAGAGTGAGTGGGTCAGAGAGAGAGAGGGGACAGAGGGGGGGCAGAGAGAGGGGGGACAAAGAGAGGGGGACAGAGAGAGGGGGACAGAGAGAGGGGTACAAAGAAAGGCGCACAGACAAAGGGGGGCAGAGAGAGGGGCGCAGAGAGAAGGGGAGATAGAGGGGGTCAGAGAGAGGGGGACGGAAAAGGCGGAGGTAGAGGGGGTCAGAGAGAGGGGGGATAGAGGGGGACAGAGAGTGGGGGACAGAGAATGGGGGTCAGAGAAAGGGGTACAGAGTGGGGGTGAGAGAGGGGTTCAGAGAGTGGGGGGATGGGGGGACAGAGAGAGAGGGGACAGAGAAAGTGGGGGACAGAAAGAGAGGGACAGAGAGAGGGGGACAGAGAGAGAGGGGGCAGAGAGAAAGGGGGGCAGGGAGAGTGGGACAGAGTGAGAGGGTAAGAGAGAGGGGACAGAGAGAGGTGGGCAGAGAGGGGGGCATAGAGGGGGGGGCAGAGAGAGGGGGGAACAGACAGAGGGAAAAAGAGAGAGGCAGGTGGGAGGGAGGGGAGCAGAGAGAGAGGGGCAGAGAGAGGAGGACAGACAGAGGGGGGACAGAGAGAGAGGGGAACAGAGAGAGAGGGGGGGACAGAGAGAGGGGGACAGAGAGAGAGGGGGACAGAGAGAGAGGGGTGACAGAGAGGGGGGACAGAGAGAGGGGGCGACAGAGAGAGGGGGACAGAGAGAGGGGGGACAGAGAGAGAGGGGGACAGAGAGAGGGGTGAAAGAGAGGGGGGCAGAGAGAGGGTGAAGTAGAGGGGGTGAGAGAGAGCGGGACAGAAAGAGGGGGAGGTAGAGGGGGTCAGGGAGAGGGGGACAGAGGGAGGGGCACAGAGAGTGCGGGAGGTAGAGGGGATCAGAGAGGGGGACAGAGAGAGGGGGGACAGAGCTAGAGGGGCAGAGAGAGGGGGAAGAGAGAGAGGGGCACAGGGAGTGGGGGAGATAGAGGGGGTCAGAGAGAGGGGGAAGAGAGAGAGGGGCACACGGAGTGGGGGAGATAGAGGGGGTCAGAGAGTGGGGACAGAAAAAGTGGGAGGTAGAGGGGGTCAGAGTGAGGGGGACAGAGAGATGAGCACAGAGAGAGGGGCACAGAGAGTGGGGGAGATAGAGGGGGACAGAGAGAGAGGGGCAGAGATATCGGGGCAGAGAGAGTGGGACAGAGTGTGTGGGTCAGAGAGAGAGAGGGGACGGGGCGGGGCAGAGAGAGGGGGACAAAGAGAGGGGGGACAGAGAGAGGTGAACAGAGAGAAGCACAAGGAAAGGCGCACAGACAAAGGGGGCAGAGAGAGGGGCGCAGAGAGAAGGGGAGATAGAGGGGGTTAGAGAGAGGGGGACGGAAAAGGCGGAGGTCGAGGGGGTCAGAGAGAGGGGGGATAGAGGGGGACAGAGAGTGGGGGACAGAGAATGGGGGTCAGAGAAAGGGGTACAGAGTGGAGGTGAGAGAGGGGGTCAGAGAGTGGGGGTATGGAGGGGGGGACAGAGAGTGAGGGGACAGAGAAAGTGGGGGACAGAGAGAGGGGGACAGAGAGGTTGGGTGACAGAGAGAGGGGGGACAGAGAGAGGGGGGACAGAGAGAGAGGGGCAGAGGGAGGGAGGCAGAGAGAGTGGGACAGAGAGAGGGGGGCAGAGAGAGGGGGACAGAGAGAGGGGGCAGAGAGTGGGGGAAAGAGAGGAGGGGTACAGAGTGGGGGTGAGAGAGGGGTCAGAGAGTGGGGGGATGGAGGGGGGGACAGGGAGAGAGGGGACAGAGAAAGTGGGGTACAGAGAGAGGGGGACAGAGAGAGGGGGCAGAGAGTTGGGGAAAGAGCGGAGGGGTACAGAGTGGGGGTTAGAGAGGAGTTCAGAGAGTGAGGGGATGGAGAGAGTGGGGGCAGAGAGAGAGGGGACAGAGAGAGCGGGGGAAAGAGAGAGAGAGGGGCGGGGGGGCAGAGAGAAGGGGACAGAGAGAGGAGGACAGAGAGAGGGCGAGATACAGGGGGACAGAGAGAGTGGATCAGAGAGAGGCGGGTGGGAGAGAGCGCGGGACAGAGAGAGAGAGGGGGGGACAGAGAGATGGGGACAGAGAGAGAGGCGGGTGGGAGAGTGCGTGGGACAGAGCGAGGGGGGACAGAGAGAGAGGGGACAAAGGGGGGGACAGAGAGAGGGGCGACAGAGAGGGGGGATAGAGAGAGGGGGATAGATAGAGGGGGATAGAGATAGGGGGACAGAAAACGTCGGAGGTTGAGGGGGTCAGAGAGAGGGGAAGATAGAGGGCGACAGAGTGAGAAGGACAGAGAGTGGGCAACAGAGAGTGGGGGACAGAGAGTGGGGTACAGAGAGAGGGGTATAAAGTGGAGGTGAGAGAGGGGGTCAGAGATTGGGGGGATGGAGAGTGTTGGGGACAGAGAGAGAGGTGACAGAGAGAGTGGGGGACAGAGAGAGAGGGGGACAGAGAGAGAGGGGGACAGAGAGAGAGGGGGGGACAGACAGGGGGGATAGAGGGAGGGGGACAGCGAGAGAGGGGGACAGAGAGAGGGGGCAGAGGGAGGGCGACAGAGAGAGGGGGACAGAGAGTGGGGGACAGAGAGAGGGGTATAAAGTGGAGGTGAGAGAGGGGGTCAGAGATTGGGGGGATGGAGAGTGTTGGGGACAGAGAGAGAGGTGACAGAGAGAGTGGGGGACAGAGAGAGAGGGGGACAGAGAGAGAGGGGGACAGAGAGAGAGGGGGGGACAGACAGGGGGGATAGAGGGAGGGGGGACAGCGAGAGAGGGGGCAGAGAGAGGGGGCAGAGAGAGGGCGACAGAGAGAGGGGGACAGAGAGTGGGGGACAGAGAGAGGGGGACAGAGAGAGGGGGACAGAGAGTGGGGGACAGAGAGAGGGGTATAAAGTGGAGGTGAGAGAGGGGGTCAGAGATTGGGGGGATGGAGAGTGTTGGGGACAGAGAGAGAGGTGACAGAGAGAGTGGGGGACAGAGAGAGAGGGGGACAGAGAGAAAGGGGGACGGAGAGAGATAGGGGGACAGACAGGGGGGATAGAGGGAGGGGGACAGCGTGAGAGGGGGACAGAGAGAGGGGGCAGAGGGAGGGCGACAGAGAGAGGGGGACAGAGAGAGGGGGACAGAGAGAGTGGGACAGAGAGAGGCGGGTGGGGGACAGAGAGTGGGTCAGACAGAGGGGGTCAGAGAGAGAGGGACAGTGAGAGGGGGCAGAGGGAGGGCGACAGAGAGAGTGGGACAGAGAGAGGCGGACAGAGAGAGAGGCGTGTGCGAGAGAGAGGGGGTCAGAGAGAGGCGGGTGGGAGGGAGAGTGGGACAGAGATAGAGGGGGAGAGAGAGGGGGGGACAAAGAGGGGTGATAGAGGGATGCGGGTGGGAGAGAGAGGGGGCAGAGAGAGGGGGACAGAGAGAGAGCGACAGATGGGGGGAGAAGAGAGCGGGGGTGAGAGAGAGGCGAGTGGGAGAGGGAGGGTCAGAGAGAGAGGGCGACGGAGAGAGTGGGACAGAGAGTGGGTCAGATAGAGGGGGTCAGAGAGAGGAGTACAGAGAGAGGGGGACAGAGAGAGAGGGACAGAGGGAGGGCGACAGAGAGAGGGGGACAGAGAGAGGGGGACAGAGAGAGGTGGGTGGGATAGAGCGCGGGACGGGGGGGACAGAGAGAGTGGGACAGAGAGAGAGGCGTGTGCGAGAGACAGGGGGTCAGAGAGAGGCGGGTGTGAGGGAGAGCGTGACAGAGATAGAGGGGAAGAGAGAGAGGGAGACAAAGATGGGGATAGAGGGAGGCGGGTGGGAGAGAGAGGGGGCAGAGATAGGGGGGACAGAGAGAGGGGGACAGAGAGAGGGGGATAGAGAGAGGGGGATAGAGAGAGGAGACAGAGAGAGGAGGGTAGAGAGAGAGGTGGGTGTGAGACGGAGGAGTCAGAGAGAGGCGGGTGGGAGGTAGAGAGGGACAGAGAGAGAGGTAAAAGAGAGAGAGTAGAACAAAGAGGGGGGATAGAGGGAGGCGGGTGGGAGAGAGAGGGGGCAGAGAGAGTGGGGACAGAGAGTGGGCGACAGAGAGAGTGGGTCAGATAGAGGGGGGACAGAGAGAGAGGGGGACAGAGAGAGAGGTGGACAGAGAGAGATGGGACAGAGAGACGGGGGACAAAGAGAGGAGGGACAGAGAGATGGGGACAGAGAGATGGGGGACAGAGAGAGTGGGGGACAGACAGAGGGGGACAGAGAGAGAGTGGGTCAGATAGAGGGGGGACAGAGAGAGAGTGGGTCAGATAAAGGGGGACAGAGAGAGGGGGGGACAGAGAGACGGGGGACAGAGAGATGGGGGACAGAGAGAGAGGGGGACAGAGACAGGGGGACAGAGACAGGGGAACAGAGACAGAGGGGGACAGAGAAGGACAGAGAGAGGGGGTCAGAGAGAGAGCGACAGAGAGAGTGGGACAGAGAGTGGGTCAGATAGTGGGGGTCAGAGAGAGGTGGACAGAGAGAGAGGGGATAAATATAGAGGGGGCACAGAGAGGGCGACAGAGAAAGGGCGACAGAGAGAGAGGGGGTCAGAGAGAGGCAGTGTCAGAGAGGGGGACAGATAGGAGGGACAGAGAGAGGTGTTCAGAGAGAGAGGGGAACAGAGAGAGAGGGGACAGAGAGAGGGGGGACAGAGAGAGAGCAGACAGAGGGGGGGGACAGAGAGGGGGGACAGAGATTGGGGCCAGAGAGTGGGAGACAGAGAGAGGCGTACAGAGTGGGGGTGAGAGAGGGGGTCAGAGGGTGGTGGGATGTAGAGAGTGGGGGACAGAGAGAGGGGGGTACAGAGAGAGTGGGGAACAGAGAGAGGGGAACAGAGGGGGGGGGGGGACAGAGAGAGAGAGGGGCAGAGAGGAGGGGCAGAGATAGGGGGACAGAGAGAGGGGGACAGAGAGAGTGCGAGATAGAGGGGGACAGAGAGAGGGGGTCAGAGAGAAGGGACAGAGTGAGGGGACAGAGAGAGAGGGGGACAGAGTGAGGGGGTCAGAGAGAGGCGGGTGGGAGAGAGCGCGGGACAGAGCGAGAGGGGAACAGAGAGAGAGGGGGACAAAGAGGGGGGATAGAGGGAGACAGGTGGGAGAGAGAGGGGGACAGAGAGTGGGAGGATGGAGGGAGTTGGGGACAGAGAGAGAGGTGACAGAGAGAGTGGGGGACAGAGAGAGAGGGGGACAGAGAGAGAGGGGGACAGACAAAGGGGGACAGAGAAAGGGAAACAGAGATGGGTGATCGAGGGAGGGGGACAGAGAGAGACGGGGGCAAAGGGGGGGATAGAGGGAGACGGGTGGGAGAGAGAGCGGGGGACAAGGAGAGGGACAGAGAATGAGGCAGGTGGGAGAGAGAGGGGGTCAGAGAGAGGCGGGTGGGAGAGTGCGTAGGACAGAGCGAGAGGGGAACAGAGAGAGAGGGGGACAAAGAGGGCGGATAGAGGAAGACAGGTGGGAGAGAGAGGGGGACAGAGAGTGGGGGGATGGAGGGAGTTGGGGACAGAGAGAGAGGTGACAGAGAGAGTGGGGGACAGAGAGAGAGGGGGACAGAGAGAGAGGGGGACAGACAAAGGGGGACAGAGAAAGGGCAACAGAGATGGGTGATCGAGGGAGGGGGACAGAGAGAGTCGGGGGCAAAGGGGGGCATAGAGGGAGACGGGTGGGAGAGAGAGCGGGGGACAAAGAGTGGGTCAGACAGAGGGGGTCAGAGAGAGGGGGACAGAGAGAGGGGGCAGAGGGAGGGCGACAGAGAGAGGGGGACAGAGAGAGAGGCAGGTGCGAGAGAGGGGGGTCAGAGAGAGGCGGGTGGGAGGGAGAGCGGGACAGAGAGAGGGGGGACAGAGAGAGAGGGGGATAAAGAGGGGGGATAGAGGGAGGCGGGCGGGAGAGAGGGGCAACAGAAAGAGTGGGACAGAATTTGGGACAGATAGAGAGGGTCAGAGAGAGGGGGACAGAGAGAGAGGGGGACAGAGAGAGAGGGGGACAGAGAGAGAGGGGGACAGAGAGAGGTGGACAGAGAGAGGGGGACAGAGAGAGGCGGGTGGGAGAGAGCGCGGGACAGAGAGAGAGAGGGGGGGACAGAGAGAGGGGGACAGAGAGAGAGAGGCGGGTGGGAGAGAGGGGGCAGGGAGAGTAGGACAGGGAGAGGGCGACAGACGGGGGTGAGAGAGCGGGGGAAAGAGAGAGAGGGGACAGACACGGGGGACAGAGAGGGACGGGGCAGAGAGAGGGACGGGGCAGAGAGAGAGGGACAGAGAGAGGGTAACAGAGAGACGGGGACAGAGAGACGGGGACAGAGAGACAGGGGGACAGAGAGAGAGGGACAGAGAGACGGGGACAGAGAGACGGGGACAGAGAGACGGGGAGATAGAGGGGGTCAGAGAGAGGGCGTCAGAGAGAGAGGGGGACAGAGAGAGAGGGGGACAAAGAGGGAGGATAGAGGGAGACGGGTGGGAGAGAGAGGGGGACAGAGAGTGGGTCAGACAGAGGGGGTCTGAGTGAGTGGGACAGAGAGAGAGGTCGTCAGAGAGAGTGGGACAGAGAGAGGGGGGGACAGAGAGAGAGGTGGACAGAGAGAGAGGGGGTCAGAGAGAGGGGGATAGAGAGAGGAGACAGAAAGAGGAGGGTAGAGAGAGAGGTGGGTGTGAGGCGGAGGAGTCAGAGAGAGGCGGGTGGGAGGGAGAGAGGGAAAAGAGAGAGAGTAGAACAAAGACGGGGGATAGAGGGAGGTGGGTGGGAGAGAGGGGGTCATAGAGAGGGTGACAGAGAGAAGGTGACAGAGAGAGTGGGTCAGATAGAGGGGGGACAGAGAGAGGGGGGACAGAGAGAGGGGGGACAGATAGAGGGGAAGGTAGAGGGTGTCAGAGAGAGGGGGAGATAGAGGGGGACATAGAGGGGGGACAGAGATTGGGGCCAGAGAGTGGGGGACAGAGAGGGGTACAGAGTGGGGGTGAGAGAGGGGGTCAGAGGGTGGTGGGGGACAGAGAGGGGGGGACAGAGAGAGTGGGGAACAGAGAGAGGGGGACAGAGAGGGGAGACAGAGAGAGAGAGGGGCAGAGAGGGGGCAGAGATAGGGGGACAGAGACAGGGGGACAGAGAGAGGGCGAGATAGAGGGGGACAGAGAGAGGGGGTCAGAGAGAGTGGGACAGAGTGAGGGGGCAGAGAGAGAGGAGGACAGAGTGAGGGGGACAGAGAGAGGCGGGTGGGAGAGAGAGTGGGTCAGAGAGAGGAGGGTGGGAGAGTGCGTGGGACACAGAGCGAGAGGGGAACAGGGCGAGAGAAAGGGGGACAAAGAGGGGGGATAGAGGGAGACAGGTGGGAGAGAGAGGGGGACAGAGAGTGGGGGACAGAGAGAGGGGCGACAGAGAGAGGGGCGACAGAGAGAGGGGGATAGAGACAGAGGGATAGAGAGAGGGGCGACAGAGAGAGGGGCGACAGAGAGAGGGGGATAGAGAGAGGGGCATAGAGAGAGGGGTATAGAGAGAGGGGATAGAGAGAGGGGGACAGAAAAATCGGAGGTAGAGGGGGTCAGAGAGAGGGGGATATAGAGGGCGACAGAGAGGTGGACAGAGAGAGAGGGACAGAGTGTGGGGGACAGAGACTGGAGGACAGTGAGAGGGGTAAGAGTGGGGGTGAGAGAGGGGGGTCAGAGAGTGGGGGGATGGAGAGAGTTGGGGACAGAGAGAGAGGTGACAGAGAGAGTGGGGAACAGAGAGAGAGGGGGACAGAGAGAGAGGGGGACAGAGAAAGAGAGACAGAGAGAGGGCAATCGAGACCAGTGATAGAGGGAGGGGGACAGAGAGAGAGGGGGGCAAAGGGGGGGATAGAGGGATACTGGTGGGAGAGAGAGGGGGACAGAGAGAGGGCGACAGACAGAGGGGGGCAGAGACCTGGGAGAGAGAGAGGCGGGTGGGGGAGCGAGGGGGTCATAGAGGGGGGGGACAGAGAGAGCGGGCAGAGAGAGGGCGACAGAGATAGGGCGACAGAGAGAGGGCGATAGAGAGAGTGGGTCAGATAGAGGGGGGAACAGAGAGAGAGGAGGACAGAGAGAGAGGGACAGAGAGAGAGGGGGTCAGAGAGAGTGGGTGTCAGAGAGGTGGACAGAGAGGGGGGATAGAGAGAGAGGCGGGTGGTAGAGAGAGGGGGTCAGAGAGAGAGGCGGGTGGGAGAGTGCGTGGGACAGAGCGAGAGGGGAACAGAGAGAGAGGGGGACAAAGAGGGGGGATAGAGGGAGACGGGTTGGAGAGAGAGGGGGATAGAGAGTGGGTCAGACAGAGGTGGACAGAGAAAGGGGGACAAAGAGGGGGGAGAGAGAGGGGGATAGAGAGAGGGGGACAGAGAGAGGAAGACAGAGAGAAAGGGGGACAGAGAAAGGGGGACAGAGAGAGGGGAGAGAGAGAGGAGGACAGAGAGAGGCGGGACAGAGAGAGTGGGACAGAGAGAGATGGGGACAGAGAGAGATGTGGACAGAGAGAGAAGGACAGAGAGAGAGAGGAGGTCAGAGAGAGAGGAGGACAGAGAGAGAGGAGGACAGAGAGAGACTGGGAGAGGCACAGAGAGTGCGGGAGGTAGAGGGGGGTCAGAGAGAGGGGACAGAGAGAGGGCATCAGAGAGAGGCGGGTGGGAGAGAGCGCGGGACAGAGAGAGAGGGGGACAAAGCAGGGGGATAGAGGGAGATGGGTGGGAGAGAGAGGGGGTGAAAGAGTGGGTCAGACAGTGGGGGGTCAGAGAGAGGGCGACAGAGAGGGGGACAGAGAGTTGGGGAGAGACAGGGGGGAGAGAGGGAGGCGGGTGGGAGAGAGAGTGGGGCAGAGAGAGGGGACGGGGGGGGCAGAGAGCGGGGGTGAGAGAGAAGCGGGTGGGAGAGAGGGGGTCAGAGAGAGAGGGGGACAGAGTGAGAGGCGTACAGAGAGAGGGGGACAGAGAGAGGGGGGAACAGAGGGAGGGGGGACAGAGGGAGAGGGACAGAGGGAGGGGGTAGAGAGAGCGGGAGGTCAGAGAGAGAGGGAGTCAGAGAGGGGGGGACAGAGAGAGAAGACACAGAGACAGGGGGGACAGAGAGAGGAGGGACAGAGAGAGATAGGGGGAAGAGAGAGGGCGACAGAGAGAGGGTGACAGAGAGAGGGCGACAGAGAGAGAGGGGGAACAGAGAGACGGGGACAGAAAGAGGGAGAGGTAGAGGGGTTCAGAGAGAGGGGGACAGAGAGAGGGGCAGATAGAGGGGGGCAGAGAGGGGCGGCAGAGGGAGAGGCACAGAGAGTGCGGGAGGTAGAGGGGGTCAGAGAGAGGGGTACAGAGAGTGGGGGAGATAGAGGGGGACAGAGAAAGAGGGGATAGAGAGAGAGAGGGGGCAGAGAGAGTGGGTCAGAGTGAGGGGTCAGAGAGAGAGGGGAAAGAGAGAGAGGGGAAAAAGAGAGAGGGGGAGATAGAGGGGGTCAGAGAGAGGGGGCACAGAGAGGGGGGCAAAGAGAGGGGGTGGGACAGAGGGGGGGAAAGAGAGGGGGGAACAGAGAGAGAGGGGGGCAGAGATAGAGGGGCAGAGAGAGATGGGGCAGAGAGAGGGAGACAGTGTGAGGGGGGCAGAGTGAGGGGGCAGAGAGAGAGGGGGCAGAGAGAGAGTGAAAAGAGAGTGGGGGACAGAGAGAGCGGTACAGAGTGTGGGAAAGGGAGGGAGTCAGAGACAGGAGGACAGCGAGAGTGGGACAGAGAGAGGGGGGGACAGAGAGAGAGGGGGACAGAGAGAGAGGCGGAGAGAGAGGGGGGACAGAGAGAGGAGCACAGAGTGTGGGGGAGATAGCGGGGCTCAGAGAGAGGAGAACATAGAGGGGGACAGAGAGTGGAGGACAGAGAGTGCAGGACAGAGAGTTGCGGACAGAGAGAGAGGACAGAGAGAGGGGAAAGGGTGGGAGAGAGAGGGGGTCAGAGAGAGGGGGACAGAGAGAGACGGAGCAGAGAGAGGGGGCAGAGAGCGGGGGAGAGATAGAGGGCGACAGAGAGATGGCGACAGAGAGAGGGGGACAGAGAGAGGGGAAGACAGAGGTGGTCAAAGGGAGTGGGGCAGAGAGAGGGGGTGGACAGAGAGTTGGGGGGACTGAGAGTGGGGGGGCAGGGGGGTAGAGGGAAGGGGGCAGGGGGGACAGAGAGAGGTGGGGACAGAGAGAGGGGGGGCAGAGAGAGGGCGACAGAGAGAGTGTCACAGAGAGTGGGGGAGATAGAGGGGGTCAGAGAGAGGGGGACAGAGAGAGGGTGAAATAGAGGGGGACTACGAGAGAAGGAGTCAGAGACAGAGGGGGACAGTGAGAGAGGGGGGCAGAGAAATGGCGACAGAGAGAGGGTGACAGAGAGAGTGGGGGACAGAGAGAGAGGGGGCAGAGAGAGGGCGACAGAGAGAGGGGGACAGAGAGAAAAGGGGGCAGAGAGAGAGGGGGACAGAGAGAGAGGGGCAGAGAGAGATGGGGCAGACAGAAGGGGACAGAGTGAGAAGGGCAGAGAGAGAGGGTCAGAGAGGGGGACAGAGAGAGACGGGGATATACAGGGGGACATATAAAGAGGGGACAGAGAGTGCGGGACAGAGAGAGGAGTACACAGTGGGGGAGAGAGAGGGAATCAGAGAGATGGGGGCAGAGAGAGGGCGACAGAGAGAGGGGGACAGAGAGTGGGGGGGCGGAGACTGGGGGGGGGACGGAGAGAGGTGGGGACAGAGAGAGGGGGGAACAGAGAGAGAGGGGGACAGAGAGAGTGGGACAGAGAGAGATGGGGACAGAGAGAGATGGGGACAGAGAGAGATGTGGACAGAGAGAGGAGGACAGAGAGAGAGAGGAGGTCAGAGAGAGAGGAGGACAGAGAGAGAGGAGGACAGAGAGAGGCAGGTGGAAGAGAGAGGGGGACAGAGAGAGGGCGACAGAGAAAGGGGAGATAGAGGGATCAGAGAGAGGCGGAGACAGACAGTGGGGAGATGGAGAGAGTGTGGGACAGAGAGAGAGAGAGAGAGTGGGTCAGAGAGGGGGGCAGGGAGAGATGGAGCAGAAAGAGGGGTAGAGATAGAGGGGACAGAGAGAGGGGGACAGAGTGAGAGGGGGACAGAGCGAGGGGGGGGGGGAAGAGAGAGGCCGGTGGAATGGAGAGGAGGGCAGAGAGGGCGACAGAGAGAACAGCACAGAGAGTGGGGGGAGATAGCGGGGCTCAGAGAGAGGGGGACAGAGAGAGGGGGAAAGAGAGAGGGAGGGACAGAAAGAGGGGTGGACAGAAAGAGGGGGGGACAGAGAGAGGGGGGACAGAGAGAGTGGGGGACAGAGAGGGGGGGGGACAGAGAGAGAGGGACAGAGAGAGAGGCGGGTGGGAGAGAGGGGGTCAGAGAGAGGCTGGTGGGAGAGAGAGGGGGACAGAGAGAGGGGGACAGAGAAAGGGGAGATAGAGGTTGACAAAGGGAGGGGTAGATAGAGGGGTTCAGAGCGAAGGGTGCAGAGATAGTAGTACAGCAAGTGGGGAAGATAGAGGGGGACAGAGTGTGGGACAAAAAAAGGGAGTGGTAGAGGGGGTCAGAGAGAGGGGAAGATAGAGGGGACAGAGAGAGAAGGGGAGAGAGAGGGGGGACAGAGATAGAAGGGGTACAGAGAGAGGGGGACAGAGAGAGGGCGACAGAGAGAGTGGCACAGAGAGTGGAGGAGATAGAGGGGGTCAGAGAGAGAGGGACAGAGAGAGGGTGATATAGAGGGGGACAGCAAGAGAGGAGGTCAGAGACAGAGGGGACAGAGAGAGGGGGGCTGAGAAATGGCGACACAGAGAGGGTGACAGAGAGTGGACAGAGAGAGAGGGGACAGAGAGAGAGGGGGGCAGAGAGAGAGGGGGGACAGAGAGAGAGGGGGCAGAGGGGGGCAACAGAGTGGGGGACATAGAGCGGGGGAGATAGAGGGGCACAGAGAGAGACAGGGGGACGGGGGGGATAGTGAGGGGGGACAGAGAGAGGTTGGTGGAAGGGAGAGGGAGGCAGTGAGAGAGGGCGACAGAGAGAGGGGCACAGAGAGTGGGGGACAAAGAGTGGGGAGATGGAGAGAGTGGGGGACAGAGAGAGAGAAGGGGTCAGAGAGGGGGGCAGAGAGAGACGGAGCAGAGAGAGGGCGACAGAGAGGAGGGCAGAAAGCGGGGTAGAGATAGAGGGGACAGAGAGGGGGGGACAGAGAGAGGGGGGACAGAGAGATGGCGACAGAGAGAGGGGGGACAGAGAGAGGGGGACAGAGAGAGGGGAAGACAGAGGTGGTCAAAGGGAGTGGGGCAGAGAGAGGGGGTGGACAGAGAGTTGGGGGGAATGAGAGTGGGGGGGCAGGGGGGTAGAGGGAAGGGGGTAGGGGGGACAGAGAGAGGTGGGGACAGAGAGAGGGGGGACAGAGAGAGGGCGACAGAGAGAGTGTCACAGAGAGTGGGGGAGATAGAGGGGGTCAGAGAGAGGGGGACAGAGAGAGGGTGATATAGAGGGGGACTACGAGAGAAGGAGTCAGAGACAGAGGGGGACAGTGAGAGAGGGGGGCAGAGAAATGGCGACAGAGAGAGGGTGACAGAGAGAGAGGGGACAGAGAGAGAGGGGACAGAGAGAGGGCGACAGAGAGAGGGGGACAGAGAGAAAAGGGGGCAGAGAGAGAGGGGGACAGAGAGAGAGGGGCAGAGAGAGATGGGGCAGACAGAAGGGGACAGAGTGAGAAGGGCAGAGAGAGAGGGTCAGAGAGGGGGACAGAGAGACGGGGATATACAGGGGGAAATATAAAGAGGGGACAGAGAGTGGGGGACAGAGAGAGGAGTATAGAGTGGGGGAGAGAGAGGGAATCAGAGAGATGGGGGCAGAGAGAGGGCGACAGAGAGAGGGGGACAGAGATTGGGGGGCGGAGACTGGGGGGGGACGGAGAGAGGTGGGGACAGAGAGAGGGGGGAACAGAGAGAGAGGGGGACAGAGAGAGTGGGACAGAGAGAGATGGGGACAGAGAGAGATGGGGACAGAGAGAGGAGGACAGAGAGAGAGAGAGGAGGTCAGAGAGAGAGGAGGACAGAGAGAGAGGAGGACAGAGAGAGGCAGGTGGAAGAGAGAGGGGGACAGAGAGAGGGGGACAGAGAAAGGGGAGATAGAGGGGTCAGAGAGAGGCGGAGACAGACAGTGGGGAGATGGAGAGAGTGTGGGACAGAGAGAGAGAGAGAGGGGGTCAGAGAGGGGGGCAGGGAGAGATGGAGCAGAGAGAGGGGTAGAGATAGAGGGGACAGAGAGAGGGGGACAGAGTGAGAGGGGGACAGAGCGAGGGGGGGGGGGAAGAGAGAGGCCGGTGGAAGGGAGAGGAGGGCAGAGAGGGCGACAGAGAGAAGAGCACAGAGAGTGGGGGGAGATAGCGGGGCTCAGAGAGAGGGGGACAGAGAGAGGGGGAAAGAGAGAGGGAGGGACAGAAAGAGGGGTGGACAGATAGAGGGGGGGACAGAGAGAGGGGGACAGAGAGAGTGGGGGACAGACATGGGGGGACAGAGAGAGAGAGACAGAGAGAGAGGCGGGTGGGAGAGAGGGGGTCAGAGAGAGGCTGGTGGGAGAGAGAGGGGGACAGAGAGAGGGGGACAGAGAAAGGGGAGATAGAGGTTGACAATGGGAGGGGTAGATAGAGGGGTTCAGAGCGAAGGGTGCAGAGATAGTAGTACAGCAAGTGGGGAAGATAGAGGGGGACAGAGAGTGGGACAAAAGAGGGAGTGGTAGAGGGGGTCAGAGAGAGGGGAAGATAGAGGGGACAGAGAGAGAAGGGGAGAGAGAGGGGGGGACAGAGATAGAAGGGGTACAGAGAGAGGGGGACAGAGAGAGGGCGACAGAGAGAGGGGCACAGAGAGTGGAGGAGATAGAGGGGGTCAGAGAGAGTTGGACAGAGAGAGGGCGATATAGAGGGGGACAGCAAGAATGGGGGCCAGAGACAGAGGAGACAGTGAGAGAGGGGGGCTGAGAAATGGCGACACAGAGAGGGTGACAGAGAGGGGACAGAGAGAGAGGGGACAGAGAGAGGGGGGCAGAGAGAGGGGGGACAGAGAGAGAGGGGGCAGAGGGGGGCAACAGAGTGGGGGACGAGAGCGGGGGAGATAGAGGGGGACAGAGAGAGACAGGGGGACGGGGGGATAGTGAGGGTGACAGAGAGAGGTTGGTGGAAGGGAGAGGGAGGCAGTGAGAGAGGGCGACAGAGAGAGGAGCACAGAGAGTGGGGGACAAAGAGTGGGGAGATGGAGAGAGTGGGGGACAGAGAGAGAGAAGGGGTCAGAGAGGGGGCAGAGAGAGACGGAGCAGAGAGAGGGCGACAGAGAGGAGGGCAGAGAGCGGGGTAGAGATAGAGGGGACAGAGAGAGGTGGACAGAGAGAGGGGAAGACAGAGGTGGTCAAAGGGAATGGGGCAGAGAGAGGGGGTGGACAGAGAGTTGGGGGGAATGAGAGTGGGGCGGCAGGGGGGTAGAGGGAAGGGGGTAGGGGGACAGAGAGAGGTGGGGACAGAGAGAGGGGGGACAGAGAGAGGGCGACAGAGAGAGTGTCACAGAGAGTGGGGGAGATAGAGGGGGTCAGAGAGAGGGGGACAGAGAGAGGGTGATATAGAGGGGGACTACGAGAGAAGGAGTCAGAGACAGAGGGGGACAGTGAGAGAGGGGGGCAGAGAAATGGCGACAGAGAGAGGGTGACAGAGAGAGAGGGGACAGAGAGAGAGGGGACAGAGAGAGGGCGACAGAGAGAGGGGGACAGAGAGAAAAGGGGGCAGAGAGAGAGGGGGACAGAGAGAGAGGGGCAGAGAGAGATGGGGCAGACAGAAGGGGACAGAGTGAGAAGGGCAGAGAGAGAGGGTCAGAGAGGGGGACAGAGAGACGGGGATATACAGGGGGAAATATAAAGAGGGGACAGAGAGTGGGGACAGAGAGAGGAGTATAGAGTGGGGGAGAGAGAGGGAATCAGAGAGATGGGGGCAGAGAGAGGGCGACAGAGAGAGGGGGACAGAGATTGGGGGGCGGAGACTGGGGGGGGACGGAGAGAGGTGGGGACAGAGAGAGGGGGGAACAGAGAGAGAGGGGGACAGAGAGAGTGGGACAGAGAGAGATGGGGACAGAGAGAGATGGGGACAGAGAGAGGAGGACAGAGAGAGAGAGGAGGTCAGAGAGAGAGGAGGACAGAGAGAGAGGAGGACAGAGAGAGGCAGGTGGAAGAGAGAGGGGGGACAGAGAGAGGGGGACAGAGAAAGGGGAGATAGAGGGGTCAGAGAGAGGCGGAGACAGACAGTGGGGAGATGGAGAGAGTGTGGGACAGAGAGAGAGAGAGAGGGGGTCAGAGAGGGGGGCAGGGAGAGATGGAGCAGAGAGAGGGGTAGAGATAGAGGGGACAGAGAGAGGGGGACAGAGTGAGAGGGGACAGAGCGAGGGGGGGGGGGAGAGAGAGGCCGGTGGAAGGGAGAGGAGGGCAGAGAGGGCGACAGAGAGAAGAGCACAGAGAGTGGGGGGAGATAGCGGGGCTCAGAGAGAGGGGGACAGAGAGAGGGGGAAAGAGAGAGGGAGGGACAGAAAGAGGGGTGGACAGATAGAGGGGGGGACAGAGAGAGGGGGGACAGAGAGAGTGGGGGACAGACATGGGGGGACAGAGAGAGAGAGACAGAGAGAGAGGCGGGTGGGAGAGAGGGGGTCAGAGAGAGGCTGGTGGGAGAGAGAGGGGGACAGAGAGAGGGGGACAGAGAAAGGGGAGATAGAGGTTGACAATGGGAGGGGTAGATAGAGGGGTTCAGAGCGAAGGGTGCAGAGATAGTAGTACAGCAAGTGGGGAAGATAGAGGGGGACAGAGAGTGGGACAAAAAGAGGGAGTGGTAGAGGGGGTCAGAGAGAGGGGAAGATAGAGGGGACAGAGAGAGAAGGGGAGAGAGAGGGGGGGACAGAGATAGAAGGGTACAGAGAGAGGGGGACAGAGAGAGGGCGACAGAGAGAGGGGCACAGAGAGTGGAGGAGATAGAGGGGGTCAGAGAGAGTTGGACAGAGAGAGGGCGATATAGAGGGGGACAGCAAGAATGGGGGCCAGAGACAGAGGAGACAGTGAGAGAGGGGGGCTGAGAAATGGCGACACAGAGAGGGGTGACAGAGAGGGACAGAGAGAGAGGGGACAGAGAGAGGGGGGGCAGAGAGAGGGGGGACAGAGAGAGAGGGGGCAGAGGGGGGCAACAGAGTGGGGGACGAGAGCGGGGGAGATAGAGGGGGACAGAGAGAGACAGGGGGACGGGGGGATAGTGAGGGTGACAGAGAGAGGTTGGTGGAAGGGAGAGGAGGCAGTGAGAGAGGGCGACAGAGAGAGGGCGACAGAGAGAGGGGGACAGAGAGAAAAGGGGGCAGAGAGAGAGGAGGACAGAGAGAGAGGGGCAGAGAGAGATGGGGCAGACAGAAGGGGACAGAGTGAGAAGGGCAGAGAGAGAGGGTCAGAGAGGGGGACAGAGAGACGGGGATATACAGGGGGAAATATAAAGAGGGGACAGAGAGTGGGGGACAGAGAGAGGAGTATAGAGTGGGGGAGAGAGAGGGAATCAGAGAGATGGGGGCAGAGAGAGGGCGACAGAGAGAGGGGGACAGAGATTGGGGGGCGGAGACTGGGGGGGGACGGAGAGAGGTGGGGACAGAGAGAGGGGGGAACAGAGAGAGAGGGGGACAGAGAGAGTGGGACAGAGAGAGATGGGGACAGAGAGAGATGGGGACAGAGAGAGGAGGACAGAGAGAGAGAGGAGGTCAGAGAGAGAGGAGGACAGAGAGAGAGGAGGACAGAGAGAGGCAGGTGGAAGAGAGAGGGGGACAGAGAGAGGGCGACAGAGAAAGGGGAGATAGAGGGGTCAGAGAGAGGCGGAGACAGACAGTGGGGAGATGGAGAGAGTGTGGGACAGAGAGAGAGAGAGAGGGGGTCAGAGAGGGGGGCAGGGAGAGATGGAGCAGAGAGAGGGGTAGAGATAGAGGGGACAGAGAGAGGGGGACAGAGTGAGAGGGGGACAGAGCGAGGGGGGGGGGAAGAGAGAGGCCGGTGGAAGGGAGAGGAGGGCAGAGAGGGCGACAGAGAGAAGAGCACAGAGAGTGGGGGGAGATAGCGGGGCTCAGAGAGAGGGGGACAGAGAGAGGGGGAAAGAGAGAGGGAGGGACAGAAAGAGGGGTGGACAGATAGAGGGGGGGACAGAGAGAGGGGGGACAGAGAGAGTGGGGGACAGACATGGGGGGACAGAGAGAGAGAGACAGAGAGAGAGGCGGGTGGGAGAGAGGGGGTCAGAGAGAGGCTGGTGGGAGAGAGAGGGGGACAGAGAGAGGGGGACAGAGAAAGGGGAGATAGAGGTTGACAATGGGAGGGGTAGATAGAGGGGTTCAGAGCGAAGGGTGCAGAGATAGTAGTACAGCAAGTGGGGAAGATAGAGGGGGACAGAGAGTGGGACAAAAAGAGGGAGTGGTAGAGGGGGTCAGAGAGAGGGGAAGATAGAGGGGACAGAGAGAGAAGGGGAGAGAGAGGGGGGGACAGAGATAGAAGGGGTACAGAGAGAGGGGGACAGAGAGAGGGCGACAGAGAGAGGGGCACAGAGAGTGGAGGAGATAGAGGGGGTCAGAGAGAGTTGGACAGAGAGAGGGCGATATAGAGGGGGAGAGCAAGAATGGGGGCCAGAGACAGAGGAGACAGTGAGAGAGGGGGGCTGAGAAATGGCGACACAGAGAGGGTGACAGAGAGGGGACAGAGAGAGAGGGGACAGGGAGAGGGGGGCAGAGAGAGGGGGGACAGAGAGAGAGGGGGCAGAGGGGGGCAACAGAGTGGGGGACGAGAGCGGGGGAGATAGAGGGGGACAGAGAGAGACAGGGGGACGGGGGGATAGTGAGGGTGACAGAGAGAGGTTGGTGGAAGGGAGAGGGAGGCAGTGAGAGAGGGCGACAGAGAGAGGAGCACAGAGAGTGGGGGACAAAGAGTGGGGAGATGGAGAGAGTGGGGGACAGAGAGAGAGAAGGGGTCAGAGAGGGGGGCAGAGAGAGACGGAGCAGAGAGAGGGCGACAGAGAGGAGGGCAGAGAGCGGGGTAGAGATAGAGGGGACAGAGAGAGGTGGACAGAGAGAGGGGGGACAGAGAGAGGGGACAGAGAGAGGGTGGACAGAGAGAGGGGACAGAGAGAGGGTGGACAGAGAGAGGCCGACAGAGGGAGGGGGACAGAGAGAGGTGGGGACAGAGAGAGGGGGTGACAGAGGGAGGGGGACAGAGAAAGGGGGACAGAGAGAGATGCGGTGGGTGAGAGAAGGGGTCTGAGAGAGGCGGGTGGGAGAGAGAGGGCGACAGAGATAGGGGGAACAGAGAGAGCCGGACAGACAGACAGACGGGGACAGAGAGAAGGGGACAGAGAGGGGGGCACGGAGAGGGGGGCACGGAGAGGGGGGCACGGAGAGGGGGGCACGGAGAGGGGGACAGAGAGTGGGACAGAGAGAGGGGTACTGAGAGTCGGGGAGATAGAGGGGGACAAAAAGACGGGGGAAAGAGGGGGAGGTAGAGATGGTCAGAGGGAGGGGGACAGATAGTGGGGTACTGAGAGTGGGGGAGATAGAGGGGGACAAAAAGAGGGGGAGGTAGAGGGGGTCAGAGGGAGGGGGAGATTGAGGGGGACAGAGAGAGAGGGGGGACAGACGGGGGGACAGAGGGGCTGACAGAGGGGGGAAACGGGGGGAGAGAGAGGGGGGGTACAGAGAGAGGCGGATGGAAGGGAGAGGGGGCAGAGAGAGGGGGACAGAGAGTGGGGGACAAAGAGTGGGGAGATGGAGAGAGTGAGGGACAGAGAGAGAGAGGGGGTCAGACAGGGGTGCAGAGAGAGACGGAGCAGAGACAGGGCGACAGAGAGGGGGCAGAGAGCGGGGTAGAGATAGAGGTGACACAGAGAGAGGGACAGAGAGAGGCCGACAGAGAGAGTGGACAGAGAGAGGGGGGGGACAGAAACACAGTGGACAGGGGGGGGTGGGGACAGAGAGAGGGGGACAGAGAGAGATGTGGTGGGAGAGAGAGGGGCTCTGAGAGAGGCGGGTGGGAGAGAGAGGGGGACAGAGATAGGGGGAACAGAGAGGCCGGACTGAGAGAGAGGGGGACAGAGAGAGAGGGGGACAAAGAGGGGGGATAGCGAGGCGGGTGGGAGAGAGAGGGGGACAGAGAGAGGGGCACAGAGAGAGGGGGAGATAGATGTGGACAAAGGGAGGGGGACAGAGAGAGAAGCACAGAGAGTGAGAGAGATAGAGGGGGTCAGAGCGAATGGTACAGAGAGAGTGGTACAGAGAGCGGGGGAGATAGAGGGGGGACAGAGATGGGGGTACAGAGACGGGGGGACAGAGGGGGGGACAGGGGGGGACATAGAGAGGGGGGACAGATAGAGGGGTGACAGAGAGAGGGGGGACAGAGAGAGGCGGGTGGAAGGAGGGGGGGCAGAGAGAGGGTGACAGAGAGAGGGGCACAGAGAGGGTGGATATAGGGGGGTCAGAGAAAGGGGAACCGAGAGAGGGGCACAGAGAGAGGGGGACAAAGAGTGGGGGACAAAGAGTGGGGAGATGGAGAGAGTGGGGGACAGAGAGAGTGAGGGGGTCAGAGAGGGGGATACTGAGAGTGGGGAGATAGACGGGGACAAAAAGAGGGGGACCAAAAGAGGGGCAGGTAGAGGGGGTCAGAGGGAGGGGTAGAGAGAGGGGGGTACAGAGAGGGGGGGGGAGATAGAGGGGGACAAAAAGAGGGGGAGGTAGAGGGGGTCAGAGAGAGGTGGACAGATAGAGGGGCACAGAGAGTGGGGGGGATAGAGGGGGACAGAGAGAGAGGGTACGGAGATAGAGAAGGGGGACAGAGAGAGCGAGAGAGAGAGGCCGTTGGGAGAGAGAGGGTGTCCGAGCGAGGCTGGTGGGAGAGAGAGGGGGACAGAGATAGGGGGAACAGAGAGAGGGGGAGATAGATGTGGTCAAAGGGAGGGGGACAGAGAGTGGGGCACAGAGAGTGAGAGAGATAGAGGGGGTCAGAGCGAATGGTACAGAGAGAGTGGTGCAGAGAGTGGGGGAGATAGAGAGGGACAGAGAGGGGAACAAAAAGAGGGGGGGGTAGAGGGGGTCAGAGAGAGGGGGAACAGAGAGAGGGGCAAAGCGAGTGGGGGAGATAGAGGGGACAGAGAGGGGGGTACAGAGAGGGGGGGCAGAGGATGGGGGACAGAGAGGGGGGAGACAGAGAGGCGGGGACAGAGAGGGGGTTACAGAGAGGGGGGACGGGGGGACAGAAAGAGGGGGGACAGATAGAGGGGGGACAGAGAGAGGGGGTCAGAGAGAGGCGGTTGGAAGGGAGAGGGGGCAGAGAGAGAACGACAGAGAGAGTGGCACAGAGATTGGGTGGAAAAGAGTGGGGAGATGGAGAGAGTGGGTGACCGAGAGAGAGAGGGGGTCAGAGAGGGGGTCAGAGAGAGGGGGGACAGAGAGAGGGGGGACAGAGAGACGGGGACAGAGAGAGGGGGACAGAGAGAGAGGGGAACAGAGAGAGAGGCGACAGAGAGAGGGGGACAGAGAGAGAGGGGGACAAAGGGGGGGATAGCGAGGCGGGTGGAAGATAGAGGGCGACAGAGAGAGGGGGACAGAGAGAGAGGGGGTCAGAGAGAGAGAGGCGACAGAGAGAGGGGGACAGAGAGAGAGGGGGACAAAGAGGGGGGATAGCGAGGCGGGTGGGAGAGAGAGGGGGACAGAGAGCGGGATACAGAGAGAGCGGCTCAGAGAGGGGAACAGAGAGGGGGGTACTAAGAGTGGGGGAGATAGAGGGGGACAAAAAGAGGTGGAGGTAGAGGGGGTCAGAGGGAGGGGGACAGAGAGTGGGGTACTGAGAGTGGAAGAGATAGAGGGGGACAAAAAGAGGGGAGATAGAGGGAGTCAGAGGGAGGGGTAGAGAGAGGGGGTATAGAGAGTAGGGGAGATAGAGGGGGACAGAGAGAGTGGGGCAGAGAGAGGGGGAGAGAGAGAGAGAGGGGACAGAGAGAGAGGGGGACAGAGAGAGGGGGGGCAGAGAGAGAGGGGGAGAGAGAGAGGGGGACACAGAGAGAGGGGGGGACAGAGAGAGAGAGACGGGGCAGAGTGTAGAGGAGATAGAGGGAGTCAGAGAGAGGGGGGTCAGAGAGAGGAGGAACAGAGGTGGGGCCAGTGAGAGGGGGACAGCGAGAGGGGGACACGGGGAGGGGGCGCAGTGAGGGGGTACAGAGAGAGGCGGGTGGGAGAGAGTGTGGGGGCAGAGAGAGGGGGACAGAGAGGGGGGGGACAGAGAGAGAGAGCGCGGGACAGAGAGAGAGCGGGACAGAGAGAGAGAGAGGGGCAGAGAGAGATGGAGCAGACGGAGGGGGACAGAGTGAGAGGGGCAGAGAGAGAGAGATGGGGGGACAGAGAGAGAGAGAGAGGGGGACAGAGAGACACGGGACAGAGAGAGAGAGGGGCAAGAGAGAGAGAGGGGGGGACAGAGAGAGGGGGTTCAGAGAGAGGGGGGGATAAATAGGGGGTGAACAGAGAGGGGTGGGTACAGAGAGAGGGGGTGAAAGAGAGAGGTGGGTACGGGGGGGACAGAGAGAGGGGCAGAGGGAGAGGGGCAGAGAGAGATGGGGCAGACAGAGGGGGACAGAGTGATGGGTATTGAGAGAGGGGGCAGAGAGAGAAAAAGAGACTGGGGGAACAGAGAGAGGGCTACAGAGTGGGGAAAAGAGAGGGAGTCAGAGAGAGTGTGACAGATAGAGGAGGACAGAGAGAGAGGGGGACCGAGACAGAGGGGGGACAGAGAGAGAGGGGAACAGAGACAGAGGGGGACAGAGAGAGAGGGGGACAGAGAGAGGGGGGGGACAGAGAGAGAGGGGGGACAGAGAGAGGAGGGGACAGAGAGGGGGGGACAGAGAGAGGGGGGGGGACAAAGAGGGGGTGAACAGAGAGAGGTGGGTACAGAGAGAGGGGGTGAAAGAGAGAGGTGGGTACAGAGGTGGGGGGGACAGAGAGAGAGTGGGGCAGATAGAGCGGGGCAGAGAGAGATGGGCAGAGAGAGATGTGGGGCAGACAGAGGGGGACAGAGTGATGGGTATTGAGAGAGAGGGGGCAGAGAGAGAAAAAGAGACTGGGGGAACAGAGAGAGGGCTACAGAGTGGGGAAAAGAGAGGGAGTCAGAGAGAGGGTGACAGATAGAGGAGGACAGATAGAGAGGGGGACAGAGACAGAGGGGGACAGAGAGAGGGGGGACAGAGAGAGGGGGGACAGAGAGAGAGGGGGGGACAGAGAGAGGAGAGGACAGAGAGAGGGTGATAGAGAGGGGGGGCGACAGAGAAAGGGGCGTGGGAGAGAGGGGGGGCGACAGAGAGAGACGGGCGACAGAGGGGGAGACAGGAGGGGGGTTGGAGGGGCCGTGGTAGACAGAGAGGGGTACAGAGTGGGGTACAAAGGGGGGGACAGGGAAGGGAGAGACAGAGAAGGGGGGCAGAGAAGGGGGGGACAGAGAGGGGGGGGAAAAGAGGGGGGGGACAGAGGGGGGCAGAGAGGGGGATACAGAGAGGGGGGTTCAGAGAGGGGGGGTACAGACAGGGGGGACAGAGAGAGAGAGAGCGGGACAGAGAGAGCGCGGGACAGAGAGAGAGGGGGGCAGAGAGAGACATGGGGGCAGACGGAGGGGGACAGAGTGAGAGGGGCAGAGAGAGGGGGGGGGACAGAGAGAGGGTGGGGACAGAGAGAGAGAGGGTAGGACAGAGAGAGAGAGAGCGGGACAGAGAGAGCGGGACAGAGAGAGAGGGGCACAGAGAGAGGGGGCAGAGAGAGAGGGGAATGGGTAGAGGGGACAGACAGAGAGAGAGGGGGCCAGAGTGAGGGGGGCAGAGAGAGAGGGGGACAGAGAGAGGGGGTGACAGAGAGAAGGAGACAGAGAGAGAGAGGGGACAGAGAGGGGGGAGGGACAGAGAGAGGGGGGACAGAGAGAGGGGGGACAGAGAGAGAGGGGCACAGAGAGAGAGAGGAGGACAAGGAGAGAGGGGGGGAGAGAGAGAGGGGGAGACGGGGAGGGACAGAGGGGGGACAGAGGGTTGGGAGGGTGGGGGTACAGAGAAGGGGGGACAGAGAAGCGGGGGACGAGAAGGGGGGGGACAGAGAGAGAGAGCGGGACAGAGAGAGCGTGGGACAGAGAGAGAGAGGGGCAGAGAGAGAGGGGAAAGAGAGGGGGGAAGAGAGAGGTGGGGGGACAGAGAGAGGGGAGTGACAGAGAGAGAGGGGGACAGAGAGAGGGGGGGCCAGAGAGCGCGGGACAGAGAGAGGGGGACAGAGAGAGGGGGGGGACAGAGAGAGAGGGGTCAGAGAGAGGGGGGACAGAGAGAGAGGGGCACAGAGAGAGAGAGGAGGACAAGGAGAGAGGGGGGAGAGAGAGAGGGGAGACGGGGAGGGACAGAGGGGGGGGACAGAGGGTTGGGAGGGGTGGGGGGTACAGAGAAGGGGGACAGAGAAGCGGGGGACCGAGAAGGGGGGGGACAGAGAGAGAGAGCGGGACAGAGAGAGCGTGGGACAGAGAGAGAGAGGGGCAGAGAGAGAGGGGGAAAGCGAGGGGGGAAGAGAGAGGGTGGGGGGACAGAGAGAGGGAGTGACAGAGAGAGAGGGGGACAGAGAGAGGGGGGCCAGAGAGCGCGGGACAGAGAGAGGGGACAGAGAGAGGGGGGGACAGAGAGAGAGGGGGACAGAGAGAGGGGGGGACAGAGAGAGAGGGGCAGATAGAGATGGGGCAGAGAGAGAGGGGAAAGAGAGGGGGGAAGAGAGAGGTGGGGGGACAGAGAGAGGGAGTGACAGAGAGAGAGGGGACAGAGAGAGGGGGGTACAGAGAGAGCGGGGCAGAGAGAGGGGACAGAGAGAGGGGGGACAGAGAGAGGAGGGACAGAGAGAGGGAGTGACAGAGAGAGAGGGGGGACAGAGAGAGGGGAGGACAGAGAGAGAGGGGGACGGAGAGAGGGAGTGACAGAGAGAGGGGGACAGAGAGAGGGGGGGGACAGAGAGCGCGGGACAGAGAGAGAGGGCCGAGAGAGGGACAGAGAGTGTGACAGAGTGGGGGGCTACTGAGAGTGGAAGAGATAGAGGGGGACAAAAAGAGGGGAGATAGAGGGGGTCAGAGGGAGGGGAAGAGAGAGGGGGGGTAAATAGAGTGGGGGAGATAGAGGGGGGAGAGAGGGAGGGGTAGAGAGAGGGGGTTACAGAGAGTGGGGGAGATAGAGGGGGACAGAGAGAAAGGGGCAGAGAGAGGGGGACAGAGAGAGAGAGGGGACAGAGAGAGAGGGGGACAGAGAGAGAGAGGGGGCAGAGAGAGAGGGGGACAGAGATAGAGGGAGAGAGAGATAGGGGGGACAGAGAGAGGGGGGACAGAGAGAGAGGGGGCAGAGAGACGGGGGACAGAGAGAGGGGGGGCAGAGAGATAGGGGGACAGAGAGGGGGGTACAGAGAGGGGGGACAGAGAGGGGGGCGACAGAGAGAGGGAGACTGAGATGGGGGGACAGAGAGAGAGGTGGGACAGAGAGAGGGGGGGATGGGGGGAACAGGAGGGGTGTCGGGGGAACAGAGGAGGGGACAGAGAAGGGGGGACAGAGAAGGGGAGGCAGAGAATGAGGGCAGAGGGGGGGTACATGGGGAGGTACAGAGAGGGGGGCAAAGGGAGAGGGGGGACAGAGAGAGTGGGGCACAGAGAGAGAGAGCGCGGGACAGAGAGAGAGCGGGTCAGAGAGAGAGAGAGGGGCAGAGAGAGATGGGGCAGACGGAGGGGGACAGAGTGAGAGGGGCAGAGAGAGAGAGATGGGGGAACAGAGAGAGAGAGAGGGGGACAGAGAGACACGGGACAGAGAGAGAGAGGGGCAAGAGAGAGGGGGGTACAGAGAGAGGGGGTTCAGAGAGAGGGGGGGACAAATAGGGGGTGAACAGAGAGGGGTGGGTACAGAGAGAGGGGGTGAAAGAGAGAGGTGGGTACGGGATGGACAGAGAGAGGGGCAGAAGGAGAGGGGCAGAGAGAGATGGGGCAGACAGAGGGGGACAGAGTGATGGGTATTGAGAGAGGGGGGCAGAGAGAGAAAAAGAGACTGGGGGAACAGAGAGAGGGCTACAGAGTGGGGAAAAGAGAGGGAGTCAGAGAGAGGGTGACAGATAGAGGAGGACAGAGAGAGAGGGGGACCGAGACAGAGGGGGACAGAGAGAGAGGGGAACAGAGACAGAGGAGGACAGAGAGAGAGGGGGACAGAGAGAGGGGGGACAGAGAGAGAGGGGGGACAGAGAGAGGAGAGGACAGAGAGAGGGGGACAGAGAGGGGGGCGACAGAGAAAGGGGCGTGGGAGAGAGGGGGGCGACAGAGAGAGACGGGCGACAGAGGGGGAGACAGGAGGGGGGTTGGAGGGGCCGTGGTAGACAGAGAGGGGTACAGAGTGGTACAAAGGGGGGACAGGGAAGGGGAGACAGAGAAGGGGGGCAGAGAAGGGGGGGACAGAGAGGGGGGGAAAGAGGGAGGGGGGACAGAGAGAGGAGGGACAGAGAGAGGGAGTGACAGAGAGAGAGGGGGACAGAGAGAGGGGAGGACAGAGAGAGAGGGGGACGGAGAGAGGGAGTGACAGAGAGAGGGGGACAGAGGGGGGGGGACAGAGAGCGCGGGACAGAGAGAGAGGGCAGAGAGAGGGACAGAGAGTGTGACAGAGTGGGGGCTACTGAGAGTGGAAGAGATAGAGGGGGACAAAAAGAGGGGAGAGAGAGGGGGTCAGAGGGAGGGGAAGAGAGAGGGGGGTAAATAGAGTGGGGGAGATAGAGGGGGGACAGAGGGAGGGGTAGAGAGAGGGGGTTACAGAGAGTGGGGGAGATAGAGGGGGACAGAGAGAAAGGGGCAGAGAGAGGGGGACAGAGAGAGAGAGGGGACAGAGAGAGAGGGGGACAGAGAGAGAGAGGGGGGCAGAGAGAGAGGGGGACAGAGAGAGGGGGAGAGAGGGGGGGGACAGAGAGAGGGGGGACAGAGAGAGAGGGGGCAGAGAGACGGGGGACAGAGAGGGGGGGCAGAGAGATAGGGGGACAGAGAGGGGGGTACAGAGAGGGGGGACAGAGAGGGGGCGACAGAGAGAGGGAGACTGAGATAGGGGGGACAGAGAGAGAGGTGGGACAGAGAGAGGGGGGATGGGGGGAACAGGAGGGGTGTCGGGGGAACAGAGGAGGGGACAGAGAAGGGGGGACAGAGAAGGGGAGGCAGAGAATGAGGGCAGATGGGGGGTACATGGGGAGGTACAGAGAGGGGGGCAAAGGGAGAGGGGGGACAGAGAGAGTGGGGCACAGAGAGAGAGAGCGCGGGACAGAGAGAGAGCGGGACAGAGAGAGAGAGAGAGGGGCAGAGAGAGATGGGGCAGACGGAGGGGGACAGAGTGAGAGGGGCAGAGAGAGAGAGATGGGGGGACAGAGAGAAAGAGAGGGGGACAGAGAGACACGGGACAGAGAGAGAGAGGGGCAAGAGAGAGAGGGGGGGACAGAGAGAGGTGGTTCAGAGAGAGGAGGGGACAAATAGGGGGTGAACAGAGAGGGGTGGGTACAGAGAGAGGGGGTGAAAGAGAGAGGTGGGTACAGGGGGGACAGAGAGAGGGCAGAAGGAGAGTGGCAGAGAGAGATGGGGCAGACAGAGGGGGACAGAGTGATGGGTATTGAGAGAGAGGGGGCAGAGAGAGAAAAAGAGACTGGGGGAACAGAGAGAGGGCTACAGAGTGGGGAAAAGAGAGGGAGTCAGAGAGAGGGTGACAGATAGAGGAGGACAGATAGAGAGGGGGACAGAGACAGAGGGGGACAGAGAGAGAGGGGAACAGAGACAGAGGGGGACAGAGAGAGAGGGGGACAGAGAGAGGGGGGAACAGAGAGAGAGGGGGGGACAGAGAGAGGAGAGGACAGAGAGAGGGGGACAGAGAGAGGGGGGACAAAGAGGGGGTGAACAGAGAGAGGTGGGTACAGAGAGAGGGGGTGAAAGAGAGAAGTGGGTACAGAGGTGGGGGGGAGAGAGAGAGAGAGAGTGGGGCAGATAGAGCGGGGTAGAGAGAGAGGGGCAGAGAGAGATGTGGGGCAGACAGAGGGGGACAGAGTGATGGGTATTGAGAGAGAGGGCGCAGAGAGAGAAAAAGAGACTGGGGGAACAGAGAGAGGGCTACAGAGTGGGGAAAAGAGAGGGAGTCAGAGAGAGGGTGACAGATAGAGGAGGACAGATAGAGAGGGGGACAGAGACAGAGGGGGACAGAGAGAGAGGGGAACAGAGACAGAGGGGGACAGAGAGAGGGGGGGACAGAGAGAGAGGGGGGACAGAGAGAGGAGGGGACAGAGAGAGGGGGGACATAGAGAGGGGGGGACAAAGAGGGGGTGAACAGAGAGTGGTGGGTACAGAGACAGGGGGTGAAAGAGAGAGGTGGGTACAGAGGTGTGGGGGACAGAGAGAGAGTGGGGCAGAGAGAGCGGGGCAGAGAGAGAGGGGCAGAGAGAGATGTGGGCAGACAGAGGGGGACAGAGTGATGGGTATTGAGAGAGGGGGCAGAGAGAGAAAAAGAGACTGGGGGAACAGAGAGAGGGCGACAGAGTGGGGAAAAGAGAGGGAGTCAGAGAGAGGGTGACAGATAGAGGAGGACGGATAGAGAGGGGGACAGAGACAGAGGGGGACAGAGAGAGAGGGGAACAGAGACAGAGGGGGACAGAGAGAGAGGGGGACAGAGAGAGTGGGGACAGAGTGAGAGGGGGTTACGGTGAGAGGAGGGGACAGAGAGAGGGGGACAGAGAGAGGGGACAGAGAGAGGGGGGGACAAAGAGGTGGTGAACAGAGAGAGGTGGGTACAGAGACAGGGGGTGATAGAGAGAGGTGGGTACAGAGAGGTGGGGGACAGAGAGAGAGAGTGGGGCAGAAAGAGCGGGGCAGAGAGAGAGGGGCGGAGAGAGATGGGGTCAGACAGAGGGGGACAGAGTGATGGGTATTGAGAGAGAGGGGGCAGAGAGAGAAAAAGAGACTGGGGGAACAGAGAGAGGGCTACAGAGTGGGGAAAAGAGACGGAGTCAGAGAGAGGGTGACAGATAGAAGAGGACAGATAGAGAGGGGGACAGAGACAGAGGGGGACTGAGAGAGAGGGGAACAGAGACAGAGGGGGACAGAGAGAGGGGGGGACAGAGAGAGGGGGGACAGAGAGAGAGGGGGTTACAGTGAGAGGAGGGGACAGAGAGAGGGGGGACAGAGAGAGGGGACAGAGAGAGGGGTGCACAAAGAGGGGGTGAACAGAGAGAGGTGGGTACAGAGACAGGGGGTGAAAGAGAGAGGTGGGTACAGAGGGGTGGGGACAGAGAGAGAGAGTGGGGCAGAAAGAGCGGGGCAGAGAGAGAGGGGCGGAGAGAGATGGGGCAGACAGAGGGGGACAGAGTGATGGGTATTGAGAGAGAGGGGGCAGAGAGAGAAAAAGAGACTGGGGGAACAGAGAGAGGGCTACAGAGTGGGGAAAAGAGAGGGAGTCAGAGAGAGGGTGACAGATAGAGGAGGACAGATAGAGAGGGGGACAGAGACAGAGGGGGACAGAGAGAGAGAGGGGACAGAGACAGAGGGGGACAGAGAGAGAGAGGGGAACAGAGACAGAGGGGGACAGAGTGAGAGGGGGACAGAGAGAGGGGGGACAGAGAGAGGGGGGGACAAAGAGGGGGTGAACAGAGAGAGGTGGGTACAGAGACAGGGGGTGAAAGAGAGAGGTGGGTACAGAGGGGTGGGGGACAGAGAGAGAGAGTGGGGCAGAAAGAGCGGTGCAGAGAGAGAGGGGCGGAGAGAGATGGGGCAGACAGAGGGGGACAGAGTGATGGGTATTGAGAGAGAGGGGGCAGAGAGAGAAAAAGAGACTGGGGGAACAGAGAGAGGTCTACAGAGTGGGGAAAAGAGAGGGAGTCAGAGAGAGGGTGACAGATAGAGGAGGACAGATAGAGAGGGGGACAGAGACAGAGGGGGACAGAGAGAGAGAGGGGAACAGAGACAGAGGGGGACAGAGTGAGAGGGGGACAGACAGAGGGGGGACAGAGAGAGAGGGGGTTACAGAGAGAGGAGGGGACAGAGAGTGGGGGGACAGAGAGAGGGGGACAGAGAGGGGGGGACAAAGAGGGGGTGAACAGAGAGAGGTAGGTACAGAGACAGGGGGTGAATGAGAGAGGTGGGTACAGAAGGGTGGGGGACAGAGAGAGAGAGTGGGGCAGAGAGAGCGGGGCAGAGAGAGAGGGGCGGAGAGAGATGGGGGCATACAGAGGGGGACAGAGTGATGGGTATTGAGAGAGGGGGGCAGAGAGAGAAAAAGAGACTGGGGGAACAGAGAGAGGGCTACAGAGTGGGGAAAATTTAGGGAGTCAGAGAGAGGGTGACAGATAGAGGAGGACAGATATAGAGGGGGACAGAGACAGAGGGGCAAAGAGAGAGAGGGGAACAGAGACAGAGGGGGACAGAGAGGGGGAGAGATAGAGAGGCGGGTGGAAGGGAGGGGGGCAGAGAGTGGGGGAGATAGCAGGGCTCAGAGAGAGGGGGACAGAGAGAGGGGGATATAGAGGGGGACATGGAGTGGGGGACAGAGAGAGGGGTACAGATTGGGGGAGAGAGAGGGGGTCAGAGAGAGGGGCAGAGAGAGACGGAGCAGAGACAGGGCGACAGAGAGGGGTTTCAGAGAGCGGGGGAGAGATAGAGGGGACAGAGAGAGGGTGACAGAGAGCGCGGGTAGAGATAGGGGGCATAGAGAGGGGGGGACAGAGAGAGGAGAACAGAGAGAGAGAGAGGCGGGTGGTTGAGAGAGGGGGTCCGAAGAGAGGGGGATCAGATAGAGCCGGACTGAGAGAGAGGGGGACAGAGAGAGGCAGACAGAGAGGTGGTCAAAGGGAGGCGAACAGCGAGAGCGGCACAGAGACTGAGAGAGATAGAGGGGGTCAGAGCGAATGGTACAGAGAGAGTGGTACAGAGAGTGGGGGAGATAGAGGGGGAAAGAGAGAGGGGGAGGTAGAGTGGGTCAGAGAGAGGAGGACAGAGAGAATGGCACAGAGAGTGGGAGAGATAGAGGGGGACAGAAAGAGGGGGGTCAGAGGTCGGGACGGGGGGGACAGAGGGAGGGGACAGAGAGGGGGGACAGAGAGGGGGGGACAGAGAGACGGGGGCACATAGATAGGGGGGTCAGAGAGAGGGCGGGACAGAGAGATGGTGGGAACAGAGAGTGGGGTGGGACAGAGAGCGGGTGGACAGAGAGAGAGCGATAGAGAGTGGGCAACAGAGCGTGGAGGAGATAGAGGGGGTCAGAGAGAGGGGGACAGAGAGAGGGTGATATAGAGGGGGAAAGCAAGAGAGGGTGACAGAGGAGAGGGGGACAGAGAGAGGGGGACAGAGAGTGTGGGCCAGAGAGAGGTGGACAGAGAGAGGTGCACAGAGAGAGGGGCACAGAGAGTGGGGCACAGAGAGAGGGACAGAGAGGGGGTTACTGAGTGGGGGCGATAGAGGGGGACAGAAAGAGGGGTAGGTAGAGGGGGTCAGAGAGAAGTGGACAGATACAGGGGCACAGAGAGTGGGAGAGATAGGGGGTCAGAGAGAGAGGGGACAGAGAGAGAGGGGGGGACAGAGAGAGAGGGGGTCAGAGAGAGAGGGGACAGAGAGAGAGGGACAGAGAGAGAGGCGGTGGGAGAGAGAGGGGGACAGAGAGAGGGAGACAGAGAGAGGGGGAGATAGAGGTGGTCAAAGGGAGGGGGACAGAGAGAGCGGCACAGAGAGTGGGAGAGATAGAGGGGGACAGAGAGGGAGGACAAAAAGAGGGGGAGGTAGAGGGGGTCAGAGAGAGGGAGACAGAGAGTGTGGCACAGAGAGTGGGGGAGATAGAGGGGGACAGAGAGAAACAGGGGGGGCAGAGGGGGGGACAGAGAGGGGGGACGGAGAGAGGTGGGTGGAAGGGAGAGGGAGGCAGTGAGAGAGGGCGACAGAGAGAGGGGCACAGAGAGTGGGGGACAAAGAGTGGGGAGATGGAAAGAGTGGGGGACAGAGAGAGAGAAGGGGTCAGAAAGGGGTGCAGAGAGAGACGGAGCAGAGAGAGGGCGACAGAGAGGAGGGCAGAGAGCGGGGTAGAGATAGAGGGGACAGAGAGGGGGGACAGAGAGAGGGGGGACAGAGAGAGGGTGGACAGAGAGAGGGCGACAGAGGGAGGGGGACAGAGAGAGGGGGGACAGATAGAGGGGACAGAGAGAGGGTGGACAGAGATAGGCCGACAGAGGGAGGGGGACAGAGAGAGGGGGGACAGAGAAAGGGGGTGACAGAGGGAGGGGGACAGAGAAAGGGGGACAGAGAGAGATGCGGTGGGTGAGAGACGGGGTCTGAGAGAGGCGGGTGGGAGAGAGAGGGCGACAGAGATAGGGGGAACAGAGAGAGCCGGACTGAGAGAGAGGGGGACAGACAGACGGGGACAGAGAGAAGGGGACAGAGAGGGGGGCACGGAGAGGGGGGCACGGAGAGTGGGGCACGGAGAGGGGTTCAGAGAGTGGGACAGAGAGGGGGGTCCTGAGAGTCGGGGAGATAGAGGGGGACAAAAAGACAGGGGAAAAGAGGGGGAGGTAGAGATGGTCAGAGGGAGGGGGACAGATAGTGGGGTACTGAGAGTGGGGGAGATAGAGGGGGACAAAAAGAGGGGGAGGTAGAGGGGGTCAGAGGGAGGGGGAGATTGAGGGGGACAGAGAGAGAGGGGGGACAGAGGGGGGACAGAGGTGGGGACAGAGGGGGGGACACGGGGGGGAGAGAGAGAGGGGGTGACAGAGAGAGGCGGGTGGAAGTGAGGGGGGGCAGAGAGAGGGGGACAGAGAGTGGGGGACAAAGAGTGGGGAGATGGAGAGAGTGAGGGACAGAGAGAGAGAGGGGGTCAGACAGGGGGGCAGAGAGAGACGGAGCAGAGACAGGGCGACAGAGAGCGGGGTAGAGATAGAGGGGACAGAGAGAGAGGGACAGAGCGAGGCCGACAGAGAGAGTGGACAGAGAGGGGGGGGGGACAGAGACAGAGTGGACAGAGAGAGGGGGGGTCAGAGAGAGAGGCGACAGAGAGAGGGGGACAGAGAGAGGGGGACAGAGAGTGGGGGGACAGAGAGAGGGGGACAGATAGAGTGGGACAGAGAGAGGGGGTCAGAGAGAGGGGGGACAGAAAGAGAGGCGACAGAGAGAGGGGGACAGAGAGAGAGGGGGACAAAGAGGGGGGATAGCGAGGCGGGTGGGAGAGAGAGGGGGACAGAGAGCGGGATACAGAGAGAGGGGCTCGGAGAGAGGGGCACAGAGAGAGAGGCACAGAGAGAGGGGCACGGAGAGTGGAAGAGATAGAGGGGGACAAAAAGAGGGGAGATAGAGGGGGTCAGAGGGAGGGGTAGAGAGAGGGGGTACAGAGAGAGTGGGGCAGAGAGAGGGGGGACAGAGAGAGATAGAGGGGACAGAGCGAGAGGGGGAGGCAGAGAGAGAGAGGGGGACACAGAGGGGGATAGAGAGAGAGGGGGACAGAGAGAGAGGGGGGACAGGGAGAGGGGGCACAGAGAGAGCGGGGACAGAGAGAGACGGGAGAGAGTGTAGAGGAGATAGAGGGAGTCAGAGAGAGGGGTGTCAGAGAGAGGAGGAACAGAGGGGGTGCCAGTGAGAGGGGGGCAGCGAGTGGGGGACATGGGGGGCGCAGTGAGTGGGTACAGAGAGAGGCGGGTGGGAGAGAGAATGGGGGCAGAGAGAGGGGTCAGAGAGAGAGAGGGGGGCGACAGAGAGAGGGAGACAGAGATAGGGAGGACAGAGAGAGAGGTGGGACAGAGAGAGGGGTGACGGGGGGGACAGGAGGGGTGTCGGGGGGACAGAGGAGGGGGACAGAGAAGGGGGGACAGAGAAGGGGGGACAGAGAAGGGGGCAGAGAGGGGGGTGCATAGAGGGGGGGTACAGAGAGGGGGACAAAGAGAGAGGGGGGACAGAGAGAGTGGGGCACAGAGAGAGAGAGAGCTGGGCAGAGAGAGAGCGGGACAGAGAGAGAGGGGGGCAGAGAGAGACATAGGGGCAGACGGAGGGGGACAGAGTGAGAGGGGCAGAGAGAGAGGGGGGGCCGAGAGAGAGGAAAGAGGAGAGGGGACAGACAGAGAGAGGGGGGGTGGACAGATTGAGGGGGCAGAGAGAGAGGGGGACAGATAGAGAGGGGGACAGAGAGAGAAGGAGATAGAGAGAGAGAGGTGACAGAGAGGGGGAGGGACAGAGAGAGGGGTTCAGAGAGAGGGGGGACAGAGAGAGAGGGGCACAGAGAGAGAGAGGAGGACAGAGAGAGAGGGGGAGAGAGAGAAGGGAGACAGAGAGGGGGGGACAGAGGGGGGAACAGAGGGCGGGGAGACAGAGATGGTGGGACAGAGAAGCGGGGGACAGAGAAGGGGGGACAGGGGTGCAGAGAGAGGGGGGACAGAGAGAGAGGGGAAAGAGGAGAGGGGACAGACAGAGAGAGAGGGGGTGGACAGAGCGAGGGGGCAGAGAGAGAGGGGGACAGAGAGAGAGGGGGACAGAGAGAGAAGGAGATATAGAGAGAGGGGGGACAGAGAGGGGAGGGACAGAGAGAGGGTGGTCAGAGAGAGGGGGGACAGAGAGAGAGGGGCACAGAGAGAGAGGAGGACAGAGAGAGAGGGGGGAGAGAGAGGGGGAGACAGAGAGGGGGGGACAGAGGGTGGAACAGAGGGTGGGGGGACAGAGAAGGGGGGACAGAGAAGCGGGGCACAGAGAAGGGGGGACAGAGAAGGGGGGACAGAGAGGGGGGGTACAGGGGGTCAGAGAGAGGGGGGACAGAGAGAGAGGTGGGACAGAGAGAGAGAACGGGACAGAGAGAGCGTGGGACAGAGAGAGAGGGGGGGCAGAGAGAGAGGGGAAAGAGGAGAGCGGACAGACAAAGAGAGAGAGGGGGTGGATAGAGTGAGGGGGCAGAGAGAGAGGGGGACAGAGAGAGAGGGGGACAGAGAGAGAAGGAGATAGAGAGAGAGAGGGGACAGAGAGGGGGAGGGACAGAGAGAGGGGGGTCAGAGAGAGGGGGGTCAGAGAGAGAGGGGACAGAGAGAGAGGGGCACAGAGAGAGAGAGATGAGGACAGAGAGAGAGGGGGGAGACAGAGAGGGGAGACAGAGTGGGGGGGACAGAGGGGGGAACAGAGGGTGGGGGGACAGAGAAGGGGGGACAGAGAAGCCGGAGACAGAGAAGGGGGAGACAGAGAAGGGGGTACAGAGAGGGAGGTACAGGGGGGGCAGAGAGAGCGGGACAGAGAGAGAGGTGGGACAGAGAGAGAGAGAGCGGGACAGAGAGAGAGGTGGGACAGAGAGAGAGAGAGCGGGACAGAAAGAGCGTGGGACAGAGAGCGAGAGAGAGAGACAGAGAGACATGGGGCAGACGGAGAGGGACAGAGTGAGAGGGTCAGAGAGAGACGGGGCAGAGAGAGAGGGGAAAGAGACGGGGGGAAGAGAGAGGTGGGGGGACAGAGAGAGGGAGTGACAGAGAGAGAGAGGGGGACAGAGAGAGGGGGGGTCAGAGAGAGCGGGACAGAGAGAAGGGGACAGAGAGAGGGGTAGAGAGAGGGAGGTACAGAGAGTGGGGGGAGATAGAGGGGGGACAGAGAGAAAGGGGGCAGAGAGAGGGGGGGACAGAGAGAGAGAGGGGGCAGAGAGAGAGGGGGACAGAGAGAGAGAGGGGGGCAGAGAGAGAGAGGGGGACAGAGAGAGGGGGGACAGAGAGAGAGGGGGACAGAGAGAGGGGGACAGAGAGAGAGGGGGCAGAGAGACGGGGGACAGAGAGAGGGGGGCAGAGAGAGAGGGGGTACAGAGAGTGGGGGGACAGAGAGAGGGGGGGACAGAGAGACACGGGACAGAGCGTAGAGGAGATAGAGGGAGTCAGAGAGAGGGGGGTCAGAGAAAGGAGGAACAGAGGTGGGGGGGCAGTGAGAGGGAGGCAGCGAGAGGGGGACACGGGGGGGCGCACTGAGCGGGTACATAGCGAGGCGCGTGGGAGAGAGAGTGGGGGCAGAGAGAGGGGGACAGAGAGAGAGAAGGGGGCGACAGAGAGAGGGGCATGGGAGATTGGGGGGCGACAGAGAGAGACGGGCGACAGAGGGGGAGACAGGAGGGGGTATGAGGGGGCAGGGGTAGACAGAGAGGGGGCAAGAGTGGGGCACAAAGGGGGGACAGAGAAGGGGAGACAGAGAGGGGTGGACAGAGGGGGGGGGAACAGAGGGGGCAGAGAGGGGTAACAGAGAGGGGTGTTCAGAGGGGGGGTACAGAGAGGGGGGACAGAGAGGGGGCGACAGAGATAGGGGGACAGAGAGAGAGGTGGGACAGAGAGAGGGGGGACCAGGGGGACAGGAGGGGTGTCGGGGGGACAGAGGAGGGGGACAGAGAAGGGGGGACAGAGAAGGGGGGTACATAGGGGGGGTACAGAGAGGGGGACAAAGAGAGAGGGGGACAGAGAGAGTGGAGCACAGAGAGAGAGAGAGCGGGACAGAGAGAGAGCGGGACAGAGAGAGAGAGGGGGGTAGAGAGAGATGGGGGCAGATGGAGCGGGACAGAGTGAGAGGGGCAAAGAGAGAGAGAGGGGGGGAACAGAGAGAGAGAGCGGGACAGAGAGAGCGGGACAGAGAGAGAGAGGGGCAGAGAGAGGGGGGTCAGAGAGAGAAGGGGACAGAGAGAGAAGGAGATAGAGAGAGAGAGGGGACAGAGAGGGGGAGGGACAGAGAGAGGGGAGACAGAGGGGGGGACGGGGGGGGACAGAGGGTGGGGGGACAGAGAAGGGGGGACAGAAAAGCGGGGGACAGAGAAGGGGGGACAGAGAAGGGGGAAACAGAGAGGGGGGAACAGCGGGGCAGAGAGAGGGGGGACAGAGAGAGAGGTGGGACAGGGAGAGAGAGAGAGAGAGCGGGACAGAGAGAGAGTTGGACAGAGAGAGAGAGAGGGGCAGAGAGAGATGGGGGCAGACGGAGGGGGACAGAGTGAGAGGGGCAGAGAGAGACGGGGCAGAGAGACAGGGGAAAGAGAGTGGGGAAGAGAGAGGTGGGGGGATAGAGAGAGGGAGTGACAGAGAGAGGGGGGACAGAGAGTGGGTGACAGAGAGAGGGGAAAGAGGAGAGGGGACAGGCAGAGAGAGAGAGGGGGGATAGAGTGAGCGGGCAGAGAGAGAGAGGGTCAGAGAGAGAGGGGGACAGAGAGAGAAGGATATAGAGAGAGAGAGGAGGACAGAGAGAGTGAGGGGGAGAGAGAGAGGGTGACAGAGAGGGGGGACAGAGAGGGGGAGACAGAGAGGGGGGACAGACAGGGTGATATAGAGGGGGACAGTGAGAGAGGGGCAGAGAGATGGCGACAGAGAGAGAGGGTGACAGATAGAGAGGGGGACAGAGGGGGGGACAGAGAGAGGGGGGACAGAGAGAGAGGGGACAGAGAGGGGAGGACAGAGAGGGTGATATAGAGGGGGACAGTGAGAGAGGGGGCAGAGAGATGGCGACAGAGAGAGAGGGTGACAGATAGAGAGGGGACAAGAGAGGGGGAGACTGAGAGAGAGGGGGGCAGAAAGAGGCGTCAGAGAGAGAGAGGAGGACAGAGAGAGAGGAGGACGGGGGGGGCAGAGAGAGGGTGACAGAGAGGGGGGGACAGAGAGAGAGGGGGACAGAGAGGGGGAGACAGAGAGGAGGTCAGAAAGAGGCGTCAGAGAGAGGGGGATAGAGAGAGAGGAGGACAGAGAGAGAGAGGGGGCAGAGAGAGGACGACAGAGAGGGGGGACACAGAGAGAAGGAGCAGAGAGGGATGGGGACAGAGAGAAGCGGCAGTGAGAGAGGGAGTCAGAGAGAGGTGTACAGAGATTGGGCGACAGAAAGTGGAGGGTCAGAGAGAGAGAGGGGGACGGGGGGGCAGAGAGGGGGGAGCAGAGGGGGGGGAAGGGGGGGCAGTGAGAGAGGGGGGCAGAGAGAGAGAGGGGGCAGAGAGAGGGAGGGCAGAGAGAGGGGGTGGCAGAGAGGGGGGGGCAGAGACAGGGGGCAGAGAGAGGGGGGACAGAGAGAGGGGACAGAGAGAGGGGGACAGAGATAGAGGGGTACAAAGTGTGGGGGAGATAGAGGGGGACAGAGAGAGAAGAGAAGGGGACAGAGAGAGAGGAGAAAGAGAGAGGCGGGTGGAAGGGAACAGGGGTCAGAGACGGGGACAGAGAGCGGGGGACAGAGAAAGGGGGACGGGGGGGACAGAGAGAGGAGGGACAGAGAGAGGGGGGACAGAGAGAGAGGGGGTGGAAGGGAGAGGGGGCAGAGAGAGGGCGACAGAGAGAGGGGCACAGAGAGTGGGGGAGATAGAGGTGGTCAGAGAGAGGGCGATGTAGAGGGGGACAGAGTGAGGGGGACAGAGAGGGGGGACAGAGAGAGGAGGACAGAGAGAGAGGGGGACAGAGAGAGGGGGACAGACGGGGGCAGAGAGGGGGGGGGACAGAGAAAGGGTTACAGAGAGGGGGGGTCAGAGAGAGGGGCATGGACTGAGTGGGGGACAGAGGGGGGAGCAGGGATGGACAGAGAGGGAGTGGACAGAGAGAGGTGGGATAGAGAGGGAGGACAGAAAGTGATGGGGCCAGAGAGCATAGGGACAGATAAAGAGATAGGGAACAGAGAGAGTGTGGACAGAGAGATGGGGAAACAGGGAGAGGCGACAGAGAGGGGGCAGAGAGAGCGCGACAGAGAGAGCGGCACAGAGAGAGGGAGGGATAGAAAGACGCGGGTGGGAGAGAGAGGGGGGACAGAGAGAGAGGGGACAGAGAGAGAGGGAGACAGAGAGAGAGGGGGGACAGAGAGAGGAGGGGACAGGGAGAGGGGGGACAGAGAGAGGGGGACAGAGAGAGGGGGAACAGAGAGATGGGGTCAAAGGGAGTAGGGACAGAGAGAGGGGTACAAAGTGGGGGAAAGAGAGAGGGTCAGAGAGAGGGGGACAGAGAGAAGGGGACGAGAGAAGGGGGATGGAGAGAGTGGGGAACAGAGGGTGGGCGGGGGGGACGGAGAGGGAGAGGACAGAGAGAGGAGGGACAGAGGGGGGACTTTAAGAGATGGGGACAGAGAGAGGACGGGGACAGAGAGACGGGGACGGGGGGGGACAGAGGGAGTGGTGACAGAGAGGGGGCAGATAGAGGGCAACAGAGATAGTGGTACAGAGAGAAGGGGACAGAGAATGGGGGGAAGGAGAGAGTGGGGGACAGAGTGTGCGGGACAGAAAGAGGGGTACAGAATGGAGGAGATAGAGGGGGTCAGATGGAGGGGGGACAGAGAGTAGGGGACAGAGAGAGGGGTACAGAGAGGGGGTCAGAAAGAGGGGGAACAGTTAGAGCAGGACAGAGAGAGAGAGGGGACAAAGAGGGGGGATAGAGAGAGGCAGGGGGACAGAGAGAGGGGGACAGAGCGAGGGGGGGACAGAGAGAGGGCGACGGGGGGACAGAGAGGGAGGAAAAGAGAGGGGGGGACAGAGAGGGGGGACAGAGAGAGGGGGGAACAGAGAGAGGGGGGCCGGGGGAGGGGGGACAGAGATAGGGGGGAGAGAGACGGGGGGGACAGAGAGTAGGGTACAGATAGAGGGGGGCAGAGAGAGAGAGGACAGAGAGAGAGAGGGGGCAGAGAGAGAGGGGACAGAGAAAGGGGGGGCAGAGAGAGAGGGGGACCGAGTGAGAGGGGTACAGGGAGAGGGGGACAGAGAGAGGGGGACAGAGAGAGGGGCACAGAGAGAGAGGGGAACATAGAGAGGGGGGACAGAGAAAGAGGGGGCAGAGAGAGGGGGTGCAGAGAGTGATGGGGCAGAGAGTGAAGGGGGCAGAGAGAGAGAGAGGGTGACAGAGAGAGGGGAGCAGAGAGCGGGGGTACAGAGACAGACGGGGACAGAGAGAGAGGGACAGAGAGAGGGGTCAGAGGGAGGGGGGGACAGAGAGGGGGACAGATAGAGGGTGACAGAGAGGGGGTACAGAGTGGGGAAGAGAGAAGGGGTCAGAGAGAGGGGGTCAGAGAATGGGGGGATGCAGAGAGTGGGGGACAGAGGGGGACGGGGGGACGGGAGGGAGAGGACAGAGAGATGAGGCACAGAGAGTGCGGACAGAAAGAGAGGAGGAACAGAAGAGAGGCGGGACAGAGGGGGGACAGAGGGGAGGGGCAGAGTAGGAAGGGACAAAGAGGGGGGCACAGAGAGACGGGTACAGAGAGGGGTACAGAGAGGGGGTGACAGAGAGGGGGGACAGAGAGAGAGGAGGATAGAGAGAGGGGAGGACAGGGAGGGGGGGCGACAGAGAAGGGGGCGACAGAGAGAGGGGGCGACAGAGAGACGGGGGGACAGAGAGAGGGGAGGACAGAGAGAGGGGGAGGACAGAGAGATGGGGAGGACAGGGGGGGACAGACAGGGGGGAAAGAGAGAGGGGGGACAGAGAGAGGGGGGACAGAGAGGGGAGGGGACAGAGAGAGGGGGCGGAGAGGGGGGACAGAGAGAGGGGGGACAGAGAGAGGGGGAGGACAGAGAGAGGGGGAGGACAGAGGGGGGACAGAGAGGGGGGACAGAGAGAGGGGGGACAGAGAGAGGGGTATAGAGAGAGAGGGGGACAGAGAGAGGAGGGGACAGAGAGGGGGACAGAGAGAGGGGGAGGACAGAGAGAGGGGAGGACAGAGAGTTGGGGGACAGAGAGGGGGGGACAGAGAGAGGGGGGACGGAGGGGGCGACAGAGAGAGGGGGGTACAGACAGAGGGGGAGGACAGAGAGAGAGGGGGAGGACAGGGGGGACAGAGAGTGGGGGACAGAGAGAGGGGGGACAGAGAGGGGTGACAGAGAGAGGGGGAGGACAGAGAGGGGGGACAGAGGGAGGGGGGACAGAGAGAGGGGGGACAGAGGGGGTGAGAGAGAGTGGGGGGGACAGAGAGAGATGGGGGGACAGAGAGGGGGTACAGAGAGGGGGGCAGAGAGGGGGGGACAGAGAGAGGGGTAGACAGAGAGAGAGAGGAAGCAGAGAGAGAGGGGGGCAGAGAGAGCGGGGGGCAGAGCGAGAGGGGGAGCAGAGAGAGAGAGGGGGACAGAGAGAGAGGAAGCAGAGAGAGAGGGGGCACCCCCCAACCCCGGTCTCTCCACCTGGCTTTACTCCTCCCTGTCCCCCTCCCCCCCTCCCCGCCGTGTCTGTCTCCCTCCCACAATTCCGTCTCTACCCAATTCTCCATCCTCCCACCTCTCACATCCCACCCACAGCGCCCATACGCAGCCTCACCATCACAAACCCCCCAGACTCTGGGGCAGAGGGAGAGGGAAGAACCAGGGAGACAGAGTGTGTCAGAGAGAGAGGGAGGGAAGGAGAGAGATTCAGTCAAAGAGAAACGATGGGAGGTGGGGAGAGAGAGAGAGAGATACCGAGGGAGGGGGATCGAGAGTGAGAGAAGGTGGAGAGAGAGTGAAGGAGCAGGGAGAGAGAGAGGGGCAAGAGAGAGAGAGTGTGAGAGTGAGAGAGAGAGAGAGAGAGACAGGGGAGGAGATAATGAGAGGGGCGAGAGTTAGGGGCGAGAGAGGGAGGGTGAGACAGGGGGGAAGAGAGGGGGAGAGAGTGTGGGCAGAGAGAGAGATTGGGGGGAGAGAAAGTTCGGGGAGAGAAAGAGGGGAAGGAGAGAGAGGGGAGAGAGCGCAGAGAGAGAGGGAAGAGAGAGCGAGAGAGAGTGGGAGAGAGAGGAGGGGAGAGGAGGGAAGAGAGAGGCGCGAAGAGAGAGGAGGGGACAGAGGGGGGGAGAGAGGAGGGGTAGCGAGAGGAGGAAAGAGAGAGGAGGGGAGAGAGGAGGGGGAGAGGAGGGCGTGAGACAGGTGAGAGGGGGAGGGGGTAGAGAGAAGAGGGGAGAGAGCGTGGGAGAGAGAGGGTGGGAGAGACAGGGGAGGCTGAGCGGGTGGAGGGGAGGGAGAGTAAGAGGGGAAGGAGAGTGAGGGGGACGGAGAGAGACGGGAGGGCCAGAGAGGGGAGGGAGAGAGAGAGGGGGCAGGGAAAGAGAGGGGAGAGCCAGTGAGGGGTGGGCGAGTGAGAGGGGAGGGCTAAAGAGGGGAGGGAGAGAGAGTGGGGAGGGCGAGAGAGAGGGGAGGGCGAGAGAGAGGGGAGGGCGAAAGAGGGGAGGGCGAAAGAGAGGGGAGCGAGAGAGGGGAGAGAGCGGGAGGGGGGAAAGAGATGGGTGAGACAGAGGGGGTGAGGGAGTGGGGGTGAGAGAGAGGGGGGTGTGAGAGAGAGTGGGTGTGAGAGAGTGAGATGGGATGGAGAGAGAGGGGGTGTGAGAGACAGAGTGAGATGGAGAGGGAGAGAGAGGGGGGCAGAGAGGGGGAGAGAGAGAGGGGGTGGGGGGTAAGAAGGGGTTGAGAGAGAAGGGGTCATTGAGAGAGAAAGTGGAGGGTAGGAGGGAGAGTAGCGTGAGTAGGAGAGGGTGTGAGAGAGAGAGTGGGTGAGAGAGAAGAGTGAGCGAGAGGGGGAGGGGTTAGAGAGAGAGAGCGAGGGGTAAGAGAGAACGGGTGTGAGAGAGGGAAGGGGGTGAGGTGGTGAGGGAGGTGCGAGGGGGTGAGTGAGAGAGGGGTGAGAGAGAGGGGAGGGCGCGAGAGAGGGGAGGGCGAGAGAGGGGAGAAGCGGGAGTGGGGAGAGATGGGTGAGACAGAGGGGGTGAGGGAGTGGGGGTGAGAGAGAGGGGGTGTGTGAGAGAGCGTGGGTGTGAGAGAGTGAGATGGGATGGAGAGAGAGGGGGTGTGAGAGACAGAGGGAGATGGAGAGGGAGAGAGAGGGGGGCAGAGAGGGGGAGAGAGAGGGGGTGGGGGTAAGAAGGGTTTAAGTGAGAAGGGGTCATTGAGAGAGAAAGTGGAGGGTAGGAGAGAGAGTGGCGTGAGGAGGAGAGGGTGTGAGAGAGAGAGTGGGTGAGAGAGAAGGGTGAGCGAGAGGGGGAGGGGTTAGAGAGAGCGAGGGGTAAGACAGAACGAGTGTGAGAGAGGGAGGGGGTGAGGTGGTGAGGGGAGTGCGAGGGGGTGAGAGAGAGAGGGGTGAGAGACAATGGGTGATTGAGAGAGAGAAAGTGGGGAGGGAGTAAGAGAGAGAGTGGAGTGAGAAGGAGAGGGTGTGATTGAGAGTGTGTGAGAGAGAGGGGGTGAAAGAGAGGGGTGGGGGCGAGGGGTTAGAGAGAGAGCGTGGGTAAGAGCGAAAGGGTGTGAGAGGGCATGAGAGAGAGGGGTGAGAGAGGTTGGTGAGAGAGAGAGGGGGTTTGAGAAAGAGAGAGGGCGTGAGCGATTGAGGGCGTGAGAGAGTGAGGGGATGAGATAGTGAGGGGATGAGAAAGTGAGGGGATGAGAGAATGAGGGGGTTTGAGAGAGGGGGTGGTGACAGAGAGAGTGTGGTGAGAGAGAGGTGGGTGAGAGAGAGGAAGTGAGAGAGAGGGGGTGAGAGAGTGAGGGTGTGAGAGAGTGAGGGGATGAAAGAATGAGGGGGTTTGAGAATGGGGGTGGTGAGAGAGAGAGGGAATGAGAGAGAGGCAGTGTGGCAGAGAGGGGTGAGAGAGGGGGTTGAGAGAGCGAAGGGGGTGAGAGAGATAGACGGTTGAGAGAGAAAGGGGTGAGAGAGAGGGGTGAGAGAGTGAGAGGATGGAAGAGAGGGGGTGGGAGAGAGAGGGGGTGAGAGAGAAAGAGGAGGTGAGAGAGAGGGAGAGAGATGGTGGGAGAGAGGGAGGGGTGAGAGAGCGAGAGTGTGTGAGAGTGTGTGCGAGAGAGGTGGATGTGAAAGAGATTGGGGTGGGAGAGAGAGGGGTGACGGAGAGAGAGGAGAGAGAGACAGGGGAGTGAGAGAGAGATGGATGTGTGTGAGAGAGAGGGGTTGAGATAGAGTGGGGTGAGAGACTGAGGGGGTAGGAGAGTGAGGGGATGAGAGATTGAGGTGTGTTGAGAGAGGGGATGGTGAGAGGGGGCGGTGAGAGAGAGATGGAGTGAGAGAGAGAGAGGGGTGAGAGAGAGGGGTTGACAGGTAAAGAGAGGTCTGAGAGAGACAGGGGTGAGAGAGAGAGTAGTGAGAGAGACAGGGTTTGAGAGAGGAAGAGAGGGGTGAGAGAGAGACGGGAAGAGAGGGGGGTGAGCGAGAGGGGTGAAAGGGTGAGGGGTTAGAGAGAGAGAGCGCACGGTAAGGAAGAAAGGGAGAGGGGTGAGGGGGTAAGAGAGGGAGGAGGGGTGAGGGGGGTGACAGAGAGAGGGGTGAGAGAGGTGATGAGACAGTGAGGGGGGTTGATAGAGGTGGTGGTGAGAGGGGGTGGTGAGAGACACAGGGAGTGAGAGAGAGGTATGCAAGAGAGGGGGTGAAAGAGCGAGCGGTGAGAAAGAGGGGTTGAGAGAGAGAGGGGGTGAGAGAGTGAGAGGGTCGAAGAGAGGGGGGTGTAGGAGAGAGAAGGGAGAGCGGGTGAGGGGAGGGCGAGTGAGAGGCGAGTGTGAGAGAGGGAAGAGCGAGAGAGGGGAGAGAGCCGGGGGAAGAGAGAGGGGTGAGACAGAGGGGTGAGGGAGTGGGGGTGAGAGAGAGGGCGAGTGAGAGAGAGGGGGAGCGAGAGAGAGAGCGAGAGAGAGAGGGGTGAGAGAGGGGTTTACAGAGAAAGAGAGGTGTGTGAGAGACAGAAGGGTGAGAGAGAGGGTGTGAGAGAGAGTGGTGAGAGAGGGGTTGAGAGAGAAAGAGAGGGGTGAGAGAGAGAGAGGGGAAGAGACAGAGGATGTGAAGGAGAAGGGTGAGGGGGAATGGGTTAGAGAGAGAGAGCACGGGGTAAGAGAGAAAGGGAGAGGGGTGAGGGGGTGAGAGAGGGAGGAAGGTTCAGAGGGGGTGACAGAGAGAGGGGTTGCGAGAGGGCATGGTGAGAGACACAGGGAGTGAGAGAGAGGTGTGCGAGAGAGGGGGTTAGAGAGCGAGGGGTGAGAAAGAGGGGTTGAGAGAGAGGGGGGTGAGAGAGAGAGGGGGGTTGAGAGTGAGAGGGGTGGGGGGTGAGAAGGAGAGGGTTTGGGGGGTGAGAGAGAGAGCGGGGTGAGAGAGTGAGAAGGTGGAAGACAGGGGGGTGCGGGAGAGAGAGGGTGTGAGAGAGAGAGCTAGGTGAGAGGGTGGTGAGAGGGAGGGGTGGGAGTGAGTGACAGAGAAGGGGTGGGAGAGAGAGGGGTGAGAGTTAGCGGGGGTGAGAGAGAGGGAGTGAGAAGGAGAGAGAGGGGATGAGAACGAGGCAGAGAGATGGTGGGAGAGAGGGAGGGGGTGAGAGAGTGAGGGTGTGTGAGAGTGTGTGAGAGAGAGGGGGGTTGTGAAAGAGATTGGGGTGGGAGAGAGAGGGGTGACGGAGAGAGAGGGGGTGAGAGTAGTGAATGTGAGAGAGAGCGAGGGGTTGAGAGAGAGGGGGTGAGAGACTGAGGGGGTGAGAGAGTGAGGGGGGTTGAGAGAGGGGGTGGTGAGAGAGAGGAGGAGTGAGAGAGAGGGGGGTGAGAGAGAGGGGGGTTAGAGAGCGAGGGGTTGAGAGAGAGGGGGTGAGAGAGAGGAGGAGTGAGAGAGAGGGGGTGAGAGAGAGGGGGGTGGTGAGAGAGAGGAGGAGTGAGAGAGAGGGGGTGAGAGAGAGGGGGGTTAGAGAGCGAGGGGTTGAGAGAGAGGGGGTGAGAGAGAGGGGGGTAAAGAGAGAGGGGGGTAAAGAGAGAGGGGTTGAGAGTGTGAGGGTGTGAGAGAGTGAGGGTGCGAGAGAGTGAGGGGATGAGAGAGAGAGAGCTGTGTTGAGTGAGAGAGGGGTTGGAGGGTGAGAGAGAGAAGGGTGAGAGAGAGAGAGAGGTGAGAGGGGTGGGTGGGAGAGAGAGGGGGGTGAGAGAGAGAGCTGGGTGAGAGGGCGGTGAGAGGGAGAGGTGGGAGTGAGTGACAGAGAAGGGGTGGGAGAGAGAGGGGTGAGAGAGAGCGGGGGTGAGAGAGAGGGAGTGAGAGAGGGGTGCGAGAGAGAGGGGTGAGAGAGAGGAGGTGAGATAGAGGGGGAGAGAGAGCTGGGTGAGAGGGCGGTGAGAGGGAGAGGTGGGAGTGAGTGACAGAGAGGAGGTGGGAGAGAGAGAGTAGGTGAGAGAGAGGGAGCGAGAAGGAGAGAGAGGGGATGAGAAAGAGGCAGAGAGATGGTGGGAGAGAGGGAGGGGCTGAGAGAGCGAGGGTGTATGAGAGTGTGTGAGAGAGAGGGGGGGTTGTGAAAGAGATTGGGGTGGGAGAGAGAGGGGTGATGGAGAGAGAGGGGAGAGAGAGAGGGGTGTGAGAGGGAGATAGATGTGAGAGAGAGAGAGGGGGGGCTTGAGAGAGAGAGCGACGGGAGTGAGAGAGAGAGGGTGGGAGAGAGGGGAAGAGAGAGAGGGTGAGAATGAGAGGGGTGAGAGAGCAATTGAGAGAGGGGGGTTGAGAGGGGGAGAGAGAGGTTGAGAGAGAGGGGGTGAGAGAGGTTTTGAGAGAGAGAGGTTAAGAGAGAGACTGGGGAAAGAGGGGGTGAGAGAGAGAGAGAGGGTTAGAGAGAGACGGGAGAGAGAGGGGTTGAGAAAGATGGGTTGCAAGAGAAAGGAGGTGAGGGGGAGGACTGAGAGAGAGAGATGGAGAGAGAGAGAGCGACAGACAGAGAGAGAGAGAGCAAGAGTGAGAGTGACAGACAGAGTGAGCATGAGCGACAGAGAGAGAGAGAGCACGAGCGAGAGAGCGAACGAGAGAGACCGTGAGATAAGAGAGAGCGGGAGGCAAGAGAGAGGGAGAGAGGCAGGGAGAGAGAGAGAACGTGAGAAGAGGGTGAGAGAGTGAGAGAGAGACCGCAAGAGGAAGAGAGCGAGCAGAAGAGTGAGACAGAGAGAGAGAATGTGAGAGAGAGAGGGGGGGTGAGAGAGGGGTGCGAGACAGAGGGGCGAGAGAGGAGGGGAGAGAGGATGAGAGAGAGGGGGCGAGGGAGGAGGAGGGAGAGGGAGAGGGGGTGGGATTGGGGGCAGAGAGAGGGCACAGAGAGGGGGTAGAGAGATGGCAGAGAGGGGGAGAGATGGAGGAGAGGGGGAGAGAGGAGGTGAGAGAGCGGGGGAGAGAGGGGGGATAGAGGGGGGAGAGAGGGGGATGCGGGGGTGAGAGAGAGACGGTGAGAGAGAGGGGTTGAGAGAGAGGGGGTAAGAGAGAAAGGGGTGAGGGAGAGAGGGGTGAGAAAGGGAGAGAGGTCTGAGAAAAGGAGAGAGGGGGAGAAAGAGAGAGGGGGAAGAGAAAGAGAGAGAGAAGGTCAGAGAAAGAGTGAATGTGAGGGGGTGAGAGAGAGGAGGTGGGAGAGAGAGTGAGAGAGAGGGGGTGAGAGAGAGGGATTGAGAGAAAGGAGGAGAGATAGAGAAAGGGTGAGAGAGAAAGGGGGACAGCGAGATAAAGAGGGATGAGAGAGATGGGACGCGAGAGAGAGAGAGTTAAAGAGGTGAGAGAGAGGGTGAGATAGACAGTGAATGATGGGTTGAGAGAGAGAGAGACAGAGAGAGAGAGCGAGTGAACAGATGAGACAGTTAGAGGGGTGTGATGGAGATGGGATGAGAGAGTGGGCGCTAGAGAGAGACAGAGCGAGAGCAAGAAGGAGGGAGGAAGAAAGGGGTCAAAAGAGATGGAGAAATGGGGTGAACAAGAGAAAGAGGGTGCGAGAGAGAAAGAGAGTGGGAGTGTGAGACAGAGTGCGAGAGGGAAGGGGAATGAGAGAGAGAAAAAGGGAGCGGAGACATGAGGGGATGAGAGAGACGGCGGGGGAGAGAGAGGGTGTAAAGGGGAGAGAGGGTGAGGGATGACAGAGGGAGGGGTGAGAGTGAGAGAGCAGGGTGGAGAGAGAGGGGGTGAGAGAGAGTGAGGGAGAGAGAGATAACAAAGTGAGAGAGAAAGGGGGTGTGTGAGAGAGAGGCAGTGAGAGAGAAGGGGGTGAGAGAGATAGGGGGTGCAAGTGAGCGTGGGTGAGAGCAGGAGGGGCTGTGAGAGAGGGGTGAGATAGGGAGAGTGTGAGAGAGGAGGGATGAGAGTGGGAGGAGGAAAGAGAGAAGGGATGAGAGAGGGAGGGTGAGAGAGAGGGGTGTGAGAGAGAGAGGGGTGAGAGAGAAGGGTGAGAGAGGGAGTCTTTAGAGAGGGTCACAGCATTTGGGTTTTAATTCCACCCTGAGAGAGTCCTACCTCTCAGATCCTGGGGATTGACAAACTTTAACCCCAGGCTTCAAACCTGTTTTAAAAATGACAGGGCCACACTCTGACAGGAACCAGTTACCCAGAGGCCCCTAAAACCCAGGGTCCCCCCCAGAGGAGATTAAACCTCGGGGTAAATAAACACACAACTCACGTGGGCCCCCACGGGATGCAGCCTGTCGACCAGGCCTCAGGCCTCAGGCCCGTGCTCCCCCTCTGGAGGTTGTTCTTTCCTGGACTCGAACATTTTGGATCTTCACGTTGCAGCTTTCCAAACAAAGGTTCCTCGGGATAAAAGAGGGAAAAGATTAGTTGAAAGGGGGAGCAAGAGCATTTTGGAGGCAAGTTACACAGCAAGATCCCAGGGTTAAAAGCACCTCTGCCCAGCTCCAATGTATTAATGTATGTAACACAGTCAGCAGTTGGGATGGAACATGGTGTGGGAGCAGATCTTCCCAGGGATTGGAGGGGGATAGTGAGGGAAAGGCATCAGATTCTTACACTCTGCAGTGACCTGGGATCAATTGTCTTTTACTGAAAACAGTTCCCAACTTGTATGTGCCTGTAGCTCCCTCCAGTCTGAAACCCTCATGACCCTCTATCCTGTCTACTCTCTCTGAGCCAATGGTGTCTTCATTCTGCTACTGACCCTTCAGTCCCACTGGGATCATTTTTTCCCACCTTCTCTCATCCACGTGAAGGAATTGGATCCTGACAATTCCATTTACACTGTCTCCCATCAATCTTCATAGGATCCATATCACAGAGGTTAGACAGTGATCCCAGCAAACACTCCCAGGGCAGAGGGAGCACAGGGTTCCAGACAAAATAAAGCTCCCATTAAACTGTCCCCATTTAAATCCCCAGGGCAGGTAGAGAATAGGGTCAGATACAGAGTAAATCTCCCTCGACACTGCAGCATTTCAAATTCCCAGGCCATTTTGAGCTCGGCGTTAGGTACTGATTAAATCCCCCACTTCCCCCATCCTGTTCACATCAAACTCAATCAGGATAGCTCCATCACTGGGTTAGATACAGAGGATGTGTCTGTTTGGATTTCAGCCCCAATCCAGTTGGTGATGATCACGGCCTTGTTAAGTGTGTTTGGGAATGGGGAGGGAGCTGTTAGGAGGGTGATGGTGGGATAGTGGGGAGCAGAGCTGTCTTCCAAGCAGTTGACCTGGGTCCGATTCCCAGCCATTGCAGTGTTGTGGTTTGTAAACAGCCTTTTAAAGGTAAGGCACTGGGATAAATCGAGGAAATAAATCTTTCATTCTCTGGTAAACCGGATCTGTCAGATTGCTCCTTGCTTTTCCTGGCGATGGTTCCTGTGAATTGCAGTGTGGAACCAGGCAGCATTGCTCGGCATCTCGGAAGCTTTCCCCTCTGCAGCTTCCCATTTCTTATTGAAATATTGGTTGCAGCACAAGGATGGGTTTGTTTTGTTCGAAAAGTGAGAGACTGCTCCCGTCAGGAACCTGAAATAATTACAGAAGCCGCTGGAAACACTGAACAGTTCCAACAGCTTCTGTAGTGGTGGGGAGGGAGGGTTAATGTGTCAAATCTACACAAGGATAAAATAAACTCCAGCCTCAAAACAATCAGAAATCCTGACTCTGCAAACATCCTTGTAAATCTTTTCTGAATCTTTACAAGTTTCACCTCATTCTCCCGATAGCAGAAAGACCAGAATTGTGTGGTTTATGGAATGTTACTATATCCAAACAGTTGCTGTTTATAGTTAAATAATGTTCATATAGTTCAGGTTTCCAATCGAGTTCGGTTTGTCCAATCTTTCTTCCTTATGTTTGTGTTCCAACGATAGTGTGGAGTAAAGTGTGTTTTGATCCAAGCCTGGTAGTTTGACCAATCACATTGTAACGCCTTACACTTCCCTTCAGGAAATCAGGAAAAGGGGTCGAGACCATTTCCTGAAGGCAGAGGAGTTTGGTCTGGTTCATAACATCCTCAATGTCATCAATCCATGTCCCCCCAGCCCTGAGCAATGATGTTTACAGATTAATGGAGGATACACAGACACATTCATCGGGATTATCTTGGACAGGAGTCATTTGGGAATGATATTCCTCAGACCATCAACTCTCAGCTCGGTCAAGGATAAAGGCCAGGAATCCGGCCCAATTGGGAAACAGCCCATTTCCCGGGAGACTGAGAGGTCACTTACAGAGTGGGAGCTGGAGAGTCAGGAACAGAATAACAGGGACAGTCCGCTCTGTTCACTGACCCTTCACCCCTCAGTGAATCCAGTGTCAGGAATGACTGCTATTAGTCAGACTGACAGAATGTGATCAGATACACACACTGTCCTTCCACATCATCAATATCTCCCAGCTCCCACCCTGTCTCAGCTCATCTGCCCCACTGACATCTTCAATATTTTAATCGGGGCAGCATTCAGTGCTGTGCTTTGAGCTGAGCTGTCTTACCTTCTGTACTCTCTCTCTAAACGGCTCCAAATCCCCCCTGATCCCTCTCCGGTTGAAGATGCTCCTTGACATCTTCCCCAATGAATGAGGTAGACCGTCACCTGACCCAATATCCCCTTCGGTTGGTCAACATCTACTGTATTTAAAACAAGGATCTGCAGATCCTGGAGAGCTGACAGATAACACAGAAATTACTGGCGGGATTTAGTCGGAGGGGTATCATTTGTGGGAGAAATCCGAGTGAACCTCTAGAGTCCAGGGATTGTCCTTCAGAACTGAAGGGATCTGATGCTGATGCTGTCAGTCCTGCTGAGCTCCCCCAGCAGTTTCTGTTTGTATTTCAGTCCCAATACAATTGGTCCTGATCATGGCCTTGGGAATACCTTGCCAATTACTGGGAAAGGGTTGGATATGTCTCCTTCCCAGCAGTTAACCCGGGCTGGAACCCCTGCCATCGCACTGTTGCACTTTGAAAGCAATCTTAAACGGGGAAAAACACCGAGATGGAATGAATGAGATTGGACTCTCCGAGGTTTCCCAAACATGGCCACATTAGGGGGGACAGGGTGGGTCCCACCTGCTATTACATTCTCAGAGCTGGATTACAGGATTAGTGCTCATGTGCCTGACTGGGATAGTTCAGCTGAGACAAGATGGTCTGTAGAAATTCCCCAAGGTTCCTTCCAGAGCAGCTTCCAGACCCACGGCACTATCATGTGGAATGCTGAACACAGCAGATACACGGGAACACCACCAGGTGACAATTCCACATCAAACCACTCCCCACCCTGGTTTGGAAAAACATCTCAGTCCCACAAGTGCCATTGGTTGGAAATCCTGGAATTCCCTCCCTTACATCATTGTGGGTTTATCTGCCCCAAATAAATGGCAGCAGTTCAAGGCAATAACTCACCGTCACCTTCACCAGAGCAATTATATCTGAGCAATCGGTGGGGACCCAGCGGCAATGACCCAAACACATTAATGAATCACAAAATAAAGCTCAGTATTTGGGACCCGTGTGCTCCAGGGCTGAGTATCTGAATAAATTGGGTCTATATTCTAGAAAATTGAAAGGTGATTTCATTTGAATATCTCACATTGTGAAGAGGCTTGAGAGGGGAGATGCTGAGAAATTAATCCTGTGGGTCTGGGAATCTGAAACACAATAACACAGTCTCAGGGGTTACTGGAAAAGCTCAGCAGGTCAGGCAGCATCTGTGCAGAGAAATCAGCGTTAATGTTACAGCATCCGCAGTTCATTCGGGTTTGATTACCACCCTCTCAGGGTAAGGGGCAGGTTATTTGGGACTTAGATGGGGAGACAGCGCTTCACTCTAAGGCTCTGTCAGACCTGCTGAGATTCCCCAGCAATTTCTTGTTTGGATTTCAGCCCCAATCCAGTTGGTGATGATCACGGCCTTGTTAAGTGTGTTTGGGAATGGGGAGGGAGCTGGGAGGTGGGAGCAGGGAGCAGGGTGATGGTGGGATAGTGGGGAGCAGAGCTGCCTTCCAAGCAGTTGACCCGGGTTCGATTCCTGGCCATCGCAATATTGCGGCTTTTAAATCAGTTTCTAAAGGAAAGCCATCGGGATATAACCGGATCTGTCAGATTGCTCCTTGCTTTTCCTGGCGATGGTTCCTGTGAATTGCAGTGTGGAACCGGGCAGCATTGCTCAGCATCTCGGAAGCTTTCCCCTCTGCTGCTTCCCATTTCTTCTTGAAATATTGGGTACAGCACAAGGATGGGTTTGTTTTGTTCGAAAAGGGAGGGACTGCTCCCGTCAGGAACCTGAAATAATTACAGAAGCCGCTGGAAAAACTGAACAGTTCCAACAGCTTCTGTAGTGGTGGGGAGGGAGGGTTAATGTGTCAAATCTACACAAGGATAAAATAAACTCCAGCCTCAAAACAATCAGAGTTCCTAAGTTTTACAAACATCCGTATAACATTATTCTGAACCATCAATTCCCCTTAAACCCTTCCAATGTGGAATACCATCTTTCTGACTCTCACTTTGAGAGATGTCCCTCAGTGAGCTCCTCCACCAATCTTTCCATTTCACTGGGGACCCACTATCCACAGTCTCCAATCAAATGACCTGAACTCAGACACACAGAGATCTTAAAGAGTGACACAATGCAGATAGGAAGTTGGTTTCATTTCAGTTTCTGAGTCCAATCTTCACTCAGTGAGACAGAGTCAGGTATTCAAGGTTCAAACAAGAGCTGGATTCTGCTTCTGGTGATTGTCTTCATTCAGTGAGAAGGAGGGCCGTGGGCCAGAAGGAGCTCATCATTGTGCTTCGGGTTGTCTGCTCAGTCTGCAGCATTGCAGGCCGTGGGATCAGGGCAGTGGGAAAGGTACCTCGTGTGGACTGCAATAGGACTTTCAACACATTGTTCCAGGTCAGTTACAGAGCTCCAGGAATTCTGAATGAGGATCGGAATAATGGATTGATTGAAGGAGGAGGATTAAGGAAACAGGATAAAGCTGATGGGATCAGCAGGATTTCTCGGTCTAACTCTGTACCATACTTTATTTACTGCTTCATAAATCTACAATCAGGAGCTCAACCCATTCAGAGCAATATAAGCTCAGAAACAAATCATTCAGTCCAACACATCCATGCTGAACTGATATCCGATGTCAATCTCATCCTATTTGTCAGAATTTGGCCCGTGTTCCTCTGAACCCTTTTTAATTCCTACACCCACCCAGATACCTTTTAAATGTTGTAATTGTACCAGCCTCCACTACTTCCTCTGGCAGCTCATGCACACAGTGCCCTCTGTGTGAAAAATGTTCCCCTTATGTCCCTTTTATGTTTCCCCTCTCAACGTTAACATGTACCATCTGCTTCTGGACTCCCACACCACAGGGAAATCACCTTGACTTTTTACCCTATTGAGGGTCATTCATGATTTTGTGAACCTCTATAAGGTTACCCCTCAGCCACTGACACTCCAGGGATAATAGCCCCAACCTATAGTCTTACCCTCCAGCACACACCCTCCAACCTTGGCAACATCCTTGTAAAACTTTTCTCAACACTTTAAAGTTTCACAACATCCCTCTTACAGGATGGAGTCCAGAATTGCACATTATATACCAAAGGTGGTCGAACCAATACCACAACATGACCTCCCAACCCCTTTACACAATTAACTGAGCAATAAAGACAAAAATGCCAAACGCCTTCTTCACCATCCTATCGAAATGTTAGTCCACCTTCAACAATCTATGAAAAAGCACTCCAGGTTTATTTGTTTCACATCATCCCTCATACCTTGTCATTCAGTGTGTAAGTCCTGCTCTCTTTTGCTTCTCCAAAATGCAGCACTTCAGACTTATCTAAATTAATCTTCATCTGCCACTCCTCAGCCCAGTGGCCCATCTGATCGAGATCCTGTTGTAATCTGAGATAATCATCTTCACTGTCCTCGACACCTCCAATTTTACTGTCATCTGCAAACTTACTAACCATTCGTCCTATGGTCACATCCAAATCATTTATATAAATGACAAAACAACAGTGGACCCAGCACCGATCCTTGTGACACACCACTGGTCACAGGCCTCCAGTCTGAAAAGCAACCCTCCCCCACCACCTTCTGTCTTCAACCTTCAATACAAAGAAGTGTTGCAAGTATCAGTTAACTGGAGATTCAGATCAGTGCGTCACGAAATGAAAAAAAAAATGCAGGGCATCATTAATTGGAGAATTCATGCAGGTGCCATTTAAATTCGAAGTGGGAGAATTGGTGCAGTTCCAGGATGTGTGCAGGATACGGAAATGGGGGAAATAGCCATAAATAGAGTCATACAATCATAGAGATTTACAACACAGAAACAGATCCTTCGGTCCAACTTGTCCATGCCACAATTAAAGAATTCTGGCAGCGCTCAAATAAATTGGAGAATCATTGCAAGGAACTACTTACTGGGAGAATTGGGGAAGGCCTTATCGAAATGTGAGAAATGTAACAGGGCATCAGTTAATGGGAGAATTGGTGCAGTGTAACACTAAATGGGAGAATTCGGGCAGGACAATACTTGATGGGAGATTGAGAGTTGGACACCCTAAATTGTTCGAGGACATCAGTCAGTATGAGGTTTGGTGTAAGGCAACACTGAGTGGAGAACTTGTTCCAGACTTCAGTAATTTAGGAAAGTGGTGCTCAGCAACACTGAATTGGAGAATTGGTGTGGGGCATCAGTAAAAGAGAGACCTGCACAGGGTGCTGATAACTTCGAGAATTGGAGCAAATGGGAGAACACGGGCAGTGAATCAGTAAATAGGACCAATGTTGCAAAGGATTAGTGGTCCAGATGCAATACAGTGCACCACAAAATGGGGGAGTTGGTGCAGTTCACCACTAAAGGGAAGATATGTGTAGGATCGGTAATTTGGAGATTTCATGCAAGAATCGCAAGATTAGAGAATTCTGTCAGCGGTCTACTAAATGGGAGAATTGTTGCAGGGAAATACTGAATGGAAGACCTGGTGCACAGTGGAGCTCAATTAGAGAATGGGTGTATGGCAACAGGAAATGGGAGAATTAGGGTAGCGCACCCTTAAATGGTAGAATCGGTCTCGGGCATCAGTAAATGGAAGGATTAGTACAGGGGTATGAGGAAATGGGAGATTTGGTGGGAATCAATAAATGGGATATTCCGTGCACAGTGCCATTACATTAGAAAATTGGTGGGAGTGTCAATATATTAGAAAAGTGGAGCACAGTTTGTCTAAATTGGGGAATAGGGGCCAGAGAATCAATAAAAAGAAGAAATGTTGCAAGCATCGGGAAATTGGAGATTCAGTTCAGTGCATTACTGAATGAAAACAATTCAGCAGGGCACCCGTATGTGGAAGAAGTGTATCAGGGAACAATTAAATGGAAGGAATTGATACAGGATAACAATAATTGGAGAATTCATGCAGATGCTATTAAATTCTAAATGGGAGGACTGGGGCAGGATAACGTCAATGGGAGAGTTGGTGAAATTCCCGAATTAGTGCAGGATTGGGAAATGGGAGAATTGGTGCAGGGAAGTAGAGCACTAATTACAGCCTTAGAGATGTACAGCACGGAAACAGATTCTTCAGTCCAACTTGTCCACGCCCAAATTTAAGAATTCTGGCAGAGCTCCACGAAATTGGAGAATCATTGCAAGAAACTACTAAATGAAAAAAAAACTGGGAAAGTGATGATGGAAATGTGAGAATTTGCAACTGGGCTTCAGATAATGGTTAATTAGTGCAGTTCAGCACTGAATGGGTGAGTCGTGCTGTGTTGCACTAAATGGGAGAATTGGGGCAGGACATTACCTCTTGGGAGATTTAGAGTAGCGCACCCCTAAATTGGGCGAGGGCATCAGTCAGTATGAGGATTGGTGTAAGGCAACACTGAATGGAGAACTTGTCCAGGACGTCAGTAATTGGGGGAAATGGTGCTCAGCAACACGGGATTGGAGAATTGGTGTGGGACCTCAGGAAATGAGAGAGCTGGTGCACAGTGGAGCTAAATTAGAGAATTGGTGCATGGCAACAGTAAATGGGAGAATTAGAGTAGTGCACCCTTAAATGGTAGAATCAGCTAGGGCATCAGTAAATGGGAGAATTAGTACAGGGATATGAGAAAATGGGAGATTTGGTGGGAATCAATAAATGGGAGATTGGTGCACAGTGCCGTTACATTAGAAAATTGGTGGGAGTGTCAATATATTGGAAAATTGGAGTAGAGCCTGTCGAAATTGGGGAATAGGGGCCAGGGATTCAATAAAAAGAAGAAATGTTGCAAGCATCGGTAAATGAAAAAAAATCAGCAGGGCATCCGTACGTGGAAGATGTGTATCAGGGAATAACTAAATGGAAGGAATTGATGTAGGGCAACAATAATTGGAGAATTCATGCAGGTGCCATTAAATTCTAAGTGGGAGACCTGGGCCTTGTGACTCCACCTCACAAGGACTTCAGTTGCTATGAAGCACATTCAGAAATCCTGAATGTGTGAAAATACATTTATAAATACAAATCAAGCCTTAGTAATGAATAAAGGACCCAAGAACAGGGAAGGAAATGGACATCTATCGGTCTCATCTCACGGGAGAGAAATCAGTGGGTAAAAACTGTGTTTTTGATGTGATTGCTACCTGAATAATTAAACACCAGTTCAATTAAAAAGACAATTCACATCCAATGAAGTGAACCACTGCCGACAGAATGAACACAGTCCAATTCTGGATACAATAACAGCAGAATACGATCACATGTTACCCCACTGGAATGTGTGTGTGTGTCACCATAGTCTTCCCAGACCATAGGGGCTGATCTCTTCATTACAGAGAGAAGCAACTCATGGTGATTTGACCAGAGGGCCCTCAGACCTCAGGCAAGGGAAGAATTTGAGAACGAGTGTCCTTCATGGTAATCTTAAACTGGCAATGGGAACCGAACCCACGCTGTTCACATCACACTGCTCTGTAAACCAACAATACAACCAACTCAGCTAAACTGGCGTGTCACGTGTGGGGATGAATAATTGAATCCCTCGCTACACACAGTGCAGGTGAACGGCTTCTTCCCACAATGTGTTTGTTGGTGTTTCATCAAATCATTACTACTCATAAAGCTCTTCTCACAGTCAGCGCATTGACATGTTCTCTCATTGATGTGAACAAAGCCATAGCTGCTGAGATTGGAGAACCGAGAGAACCCCTTCCCACACAAGGAGCAGGGAAAAGGTGGGAATGTGTTGGTGCTCACTGAGTCCAGATGACTAAGTGAGTCCCTTCCTACACTCAGTGCAGGCGGACAGTCTCTCTCTCTCTCTCTCTCTCTCTCTCTCTCTCTAGTATGGCCACACTTGTGTATTTGAGGCTTTGCTGATTTAATAAATCCCTTCTCACACACAGAGCAGATGATTAGTCTCTCTCCAGAGTCAACTCAACAGTTGACATTAGGCTGAATTGGGAAGTTTATTCATTCCCAAACAGAGCAGACAACGCTTCTCTCCCGATGATGAAGACGTTTGTCTAACATTCGGCTGGATCCCCAAGTGAATACCTTCCCACACGTGGAACAGCTGAATACCTTCTCCCCCATGGGAACGGGTTGATGTTAAATTATGACCATTAAATTTAAGACCTTTACACATCTTAAAGTTTCTTTTTTTCCCACAATCGGGGGAAAGTTCTCTTGTCAGTGTGAACCCACTGGTGTTACATGAAGCTGGATGACAGAGTAAATCCCTCCCAACACATAGAGCAGGTGAACAGTCTCTCCCCAGAATGTCTGTGTCGATGAGTCTCCAGCTGGTCTGGGATTTGCAATCCTTCTCACAATCCAGACATTTCCATGGTGCTGATCTCCTCAGATATCTCCAAGTTGGATGATCTGTTGAATCCTTTTCCATAAACACAACATATTTATGGCTTCTCTGTCTGTGGATTTTTAAAGAATGTTAACTCGATAATGTTAAATAATTTCTGCAGTCAGTTCAGTGGAACACTCACACTCTTGTGTGTGTGTGTGTGTGTGTGTGTCTCTTTACCACTCACAATGTTTTTGTGAAATCTTTGCTGACAGACATACCAGATAAACACATTCCTTTTATGTCCAAATGAATTAAGTGACTCTGTTGGATCTTTATTTCATGTTTGATTTGACTCACTCATCTTCAATTCTTTCAGTCTTTTTCTCTGTGAAATTATCTTCAAACATTATCACAGTCCATACAGGGTAAAATCTCAGAACAAACAAATCCAATTTCAAAAAGACATTGTTCCTCTATTCTATACCGCACCCAAACAAATGATCCAGTCACATCAAAAGATGCAAAAATCCCCATCAAAAGCAAAAAGGAACCTTCCTGAATAAATCAGGTTGTTGTTACAGCATACATGAGACAATGTGTGTCCTGAGGTGCAAACATGTTGTGGGATGTACCTCGCCAACTGATGGACAGCACAGCCCCCTATCCAGAAGAATATTACACAAGAGATTTGCTGTGACTGTATATCAATGGGGAAGAAAGGGAATGGGGAAGGTTGTTGGCAATCAAGAGTGCTGTTTTGTCCCACCTGTTGATGAGCTTCTTGTGTTGTTGAAGCAGCATTCAACCAGGCAAGTGGAGAGGATTCTGTATCACACCTGACTTATGTCTTGGAAGGTGGGCAGGCAGGAGGTGAGTTGAGCGCTGTAAGATTGTTTTGCCTCTGCCCTGATCTTGTATCAATTGCATGGCTACTCCTGTTCAGTTTCTCATCAATATTACACCCCCGGAATGCTGTTCATGGAGGATTCAACAATGATATTGCTGTGGAATGTCAACAAGGGATACTCAGATATTCTCTTGTTGAAGATGGGCTTTGCCAGGCACGGATGTGATACAGCTGTTACTTACCATTTGTGCAGATTCTAGATGCTGACCAGGTCTTGCTACATATGGATGTGTTGTGTTTGAGAAAATGTTTAGCTCAGGTTGAGGTTCAGGTTGTAAGATTGTTCTCAATGAGAACAAACCTACCAGCTCAGCGAGCAAACTTACAACCTGAACATATGGATATGTGCTACATCAGTATCGGAGCAGTTGAAAATGATGTTGAATATTGTCCAATCGTTAACCAACATCCCCACTTCTGAAGGGAAAGTGATTGACGAAGCAGCTGAAGATGGTTGACCCTGAGACTCCACCCTGAGGGACTCCCCTCGAACTAACAAGGCCTGGATTCTCAAGGCCCACCTCCTTCACAAGTGGGACATGACACGTCTGAACAGGTTGGTTAAAAATGTCACCTGCAGAAAACTCCAGGGATTCAAGTAGACTGCTGTTTGTTTCAGAGATCACCTGAGGATGAAGCTGTTATAAAGCTAATGCCCAGGACACTGCACCACCCGGGCAATGGGTTCTGAAGAAGATGCACACAGAACTGAAATGGTTCACTCTGTTTCTCTGTCCACATCTCCTGCCAGACCCACTGACTTCCTCCAGCACTTTCTGATTTGATTTGGATGTGAGGCACAGTTAGTAAGTTTGCAGATGACACCAAAATTAGAGGTGTAGAGGACAGAGAAGAAGGTTACCTCAGATTACAACAGGATCTTGACCAGATGGGCCAATGGGCTGAGAAATGGCAGATGGAGTTTAATTCGGATAAATGCAAGGTTCTGGATTTTGGGAAAGCAAATCTTAGCAGGACTTATATACTTAATGGTAAGGTCCAAGGGAGTGTTGATGAACAAAGAGACCTTGGAGTGCAGGTTCATAGCTCCTTGAAAGTGGAGTCGCAGATTAATAGGATAGTGAAGAAGGCGTTTGGTATGCTTTCCTTTATTGGTCAGAGTATTGATTACAGGAGTTGGGAGGTTATGTTGTGGCTGTATATGACATCAGTTAGGCCACTGTTGGAATATTGTGTTCAATTCTGGTCTCCTTCCTATTGGAAAGATGTTATGAAACTTGAAAGCGTTCACAAAAGATTTACAAGGCTGTTGCCAGGATTGGAGGATTTGAGCAAGAGGGAGAAGCTGAACAGGCTGGGGCTGTTTTCCCTGGAGTGGCGGAGGTTGAGGGATGACCTGACAGAGGTTTACAAAATCATTAGGGGCATGGATAGGATAAACAGACAAAGATTTTTCCCTGGGGTGGGGGTATCCAGAACTCGAGGGCATAGGTTTAGGGTGAGAGGGGAAAGATATAAAAGAGACCTAAGGGGCAATATTTTCACACAGAGGGTGGTATGTGTATGGAATAAGCTGCCAGAGGAAGTGGTGGAGGCTGGTACAATTGCAACATTTAAGAGACATTTGGATGGGTATATGAATAGGAAGGTTTGGAGGGATATGGGCCGGGTGCTGGTAGGTGGGACTAGATTGGGTTGGGATATCAGGTCGGTATGGACGGGTTGGACCGAAGAGTCTGTTTCCATGTTGGACATTTCTGTGACTCCAGTCTCAGATTTTCAGCATCTGCATGAATCACCCTCAGGCCCCGCCCCGTGACGTCACATATCCGTGTGCGCATGCGTCCACGTTCCCGGCCAAGATGGCGGATTTTCACCATCGAAATTGCAAAACATTTATCCACACGTTATTTTTCAAGGTGCTCGTTTCTCTCTGGAAGGGTTTATTCTCGGTCCGAATCCCTCTGTCCAGCTCCTGCAGCCTTGCCGTCTGGAAAAGCGCGTCTTTTCCCGTTTCCACGGAGACAGACCCGGCACTGCGGCTGCGCCGCCCTCGCCTGTAGTGAGTATAGAGGGTATTCCCCACCGCGGGGAATGCTGGGTAGGTACTCCGCCATTGAGGAGATTAACACAGAAGATTAATTCTGTTCATTAATCAGTTTCTCTTTCCTGTATTCCAATCTTCTGCTATCCAAATAATCTTTGGAAGAACACAATTAGCGGTTAGATAAATATCTTAAAATTTGAAGCATCTATCAAATCTCTCAGGTCATCTCCACAACATAACCTTGTCATTAAAATACTAATTCTCTCAAATCATTTGGTCAATTCCTGTCCTCAACTGATGGTGGTAGATTTTGGAAACTCCTTGAATAGGTGGATATTTAACACTCAAGCCAAGGGCTTGTTTATTCTGAATGTCTCTCAACAGGTTTCTTTTGTCATCTCATTTTACAGAGAAGTGGAATTAATGAAAACTGAAGTGTTTGATGCCAGTTCTGTGCTAACCTCTCAGCTACAAGCTCCAGCCAGAGAGTTGACATTGAAGTACAATCACATTGATTCAGAGGTGAATGTTTTTGAACATTCATCTATAATTCAATAGTTAACTTGTTTTGCTGTGGTTGATTGGATAGGCCCTGGTATGATCCCCTTACTGTGGATCTGAATGCATACCCATGCATTATTCTCTTTCATCCCTGTCCTTCATGACAATCTCTTTGCCATTGTCCAACCTTCACTACCTTTAATAATGAGTGTTTTGACTTTCTGTGACAGTTTACTGTTATTCTTCCAGTCATGTTCAAATGAGGGTTTCATCACTGCAGGTCCCTGAGGTATGTGCTGTTAATTTATTCCACTCATATGTGTGGCCTCCCTCACAAACATCACTCAGACTCACTTTATGCTCCCTCTCACACACACTATTCCCTTCCCTGCTCGTACCACCCAGCCTCCTCCACAGGCTTTCATATTCTTCTGTCTGAACAGCCTTCCCTATGTATTTCACCTTGGGGGAACCTCACAGCCGTCCCGATCAGTTTAAACTCCTCCAGTCACTCCAAACCTCCCTATCACTGTCACCTCCTCCAAACACTCCAATCCTCCCTATCTCTGTCACCTCCTCCACACACTCCAAACCTCCAGATCACTGTCACTTTCTCCAAACACTCCAACCCTCCCTATCACTGTCACTTCCTCCAACCACTCTAACCCTCCCTATCACTGTCACCTCCTCCAAACACTCCAACCCTCCCTATCACTGTCACCTACTCCACACACTCCAACCCTCCCTATCACTGTCAACTCCTCCAGTAACATCAACCCTCACTCTCACTGTCACCTCCTCCATATACTCCAACCCTCCCTATCATTGTCACCTCCTCCAAACACTCCAACCCTCCCTACCACTGTCACCTCCTCCAAACACTCCAACCCTCCCTACCACTGTCACCTCCTCCAAACACTCCAACCCTCCCTACCACTGTCACCTCCTCCAAACACTCCAACCCTCCCTACCACTGTCACCTCCTCCAAACACTCCAACCCTCCCTACCACTGTCACCTCTTCCAAACACTCCAACCCTCCCTACCACTGTCACCTCCTCCAAACACTCCAACCCTCCCTACCACTGTCACCTCCTCCAAACACTCCAACCCTCCCTACCACTGTCACCTCCTCCAAACACTCCAACCCTCCCTACCACTGTCACCTCCTCCAAACACTCCAACCCTCCCTACCACTGTCACCTCCTCCAAACACTCCAACCCTCCCTACCACTGTCACCTCCTCCAAACACTCCAACCCTCCCTATCACTGTCACCTCCTCCAAACACTCCATCCCTCCCTATCACTGTCACCTCCTCCACACAGTCCATCCCTCACTATCACTGTCACCTCCTCCAGTCACTCTAAACCTTCCCTCCCAAACCTGCCTCTCACGGAACTTTGTTCAGTCATTCCAAACCACCCTTCTCCTGCCCTAATCTCTCTCCCACCCCCCCCACCCCCCGTCTTCCTCCCCCCAACTCCTTCCCCCTGTCTCCCTCCCCCCATCACCTTACCTCCCCCGTCGTCTTACCCCCCTTTGCCTTCCCTCCGCCTTGTTGCCTTCCCCCACTATCTCCTTCCTCCTTCCCCTGTCTCCTTCCCCCCGTCGCCTTCCCCCCCATCTCCTTCCCAACCCTGTCTCCTTCCCCCCACCCCGTCGCCATTCCCCCCCATCGCCTCCCCCCACCCCTCCCGTCACCTTCCCCACCCCCTGGTTGCCTTCCCCCTGTCGCCTTCCCCCTGTCGCCTTCCCACTGTCACACCCCCCATCATCCCCCCACTCTCCCATCGTCCCCCTCCCCTAATTGTCCCCCCCATCATCATCCCATCCTCTCCCCCGCCCCCATCAAACCTGCCCCCTTCTGTCCCCATCTGCCCCCACCCGTCCCCATCATTCCCCAGCAGACCTCATCTGTTTAATTCAGTCCCCACCCAGTACCGTCCGTCCCTTGTCCGTCCCCGCCAGAACCCATCTTTCCACACTGGTCCCCACCAGTTCCCCCAGTCCCCATCTTTCCCCACCGTTTCCCCCAGTCCCCACCTGTTCCCCTCTGTTCCCCTCTGTCCTGTGTTCCCACCAGTCCGCATCTGACCCCATCAGAATCATCAGACCCCACCAGCCTCCGTGTCCCCACAGGTCCCACCAGTCCCAATGTGTCCCCACCAATCCCCCACCAGTCTCCATTTTTCCCCACCAGTCCCCGATCAGTCCCACCATTCCCCCCCATCCCCACAAGTCCCCATCAGAACCATTTGTCCCCCTCCTGTCTCCTTCTCTCCCCATCAGTTGCCACAAGAACCATCTGTCTCCCTCTGTCCCCTTCTCTCCCCATCTGGCCCCGCCAGTCCCCGCAGTCTCCCTCTGTCCCAACCAGTCCCCATTATTCCCATTCTATCCTCATCAGTCCCTCTCTGTCCCTGTCAGTCACCACCAATCCATCTCTCTCCCCCCCTTCTCTCTCCCCCCCGTCTCTCCCCCCCGTCTCTCCCCCCCCGTCTCTTCCCCCCCCGTCTCTTCCCCCCCGTCTCTTCCCCCCCCGTCTCTCCCCCCCGTCTCTCCCCCCCGTCTCTCCCCCCCGTCTCTCCCCCCCCGTCTCTCCCCCCCCGTCTCTCCGCCCCCGTCTCTCCCCCCCCCGTCTCTCCCCCCCCGTCTCTCCCCCCCCGTCTCTCCCCCCCCCCGTCTCTCCACCCCGTCTCTCCCCCCCCGTCTCTCCCCCCCGTCTCTCCCCCCCCGTCTCTCCCCCCCGTCTCTCCCCACCGTCTCTCCCCCCGTCTCTCCCCCGCCATCTCTCCCCCCCCGTCTCTCCCCCCCCATCTCTCCCCCCCGTCTCTCCCCCCCCCGTCTCTCCCCCCCGTCTCTCCCCCCCCGTCTCTCCCCCCCGTCTCTCCCCCCCGTCTCTCCCCCCCCCGTCTCTCCCCCCCCCGTCTCTCCACCCCGGGTCTCTCCCCCCCGTCTCTCCCCCCCGTCTCTCCACCCCCGTCTCTCCCCCCCGTCTCTCCCCCCCGTCTCTCACACCCCCGTCTCTCCCCCCCCGTCTCTCCCCCCCCGTCTCTCCCCCCCCGTCTCTCCCCCCCGTCTCTCCCCCCCCGTCTCTCCCCCCCATCTCTCCCCCCCCGTCTCTCCCCCCCCGTCTCTCCCCCCCCCGTCTCTCCCGCCCCGTCTCTCCCCCCCGTCTCTCCCCCCCCGTCTCTCCCCCCCCGTCTCTCCCCCCCTTCTCTCCCCCCCCGTCTCTCCCCCCCCGTCTCTACCCCCCCGTCTCTCCCTCCCCGTCTCTCCCTCCCCATCTCTCCCCCCGTCTCTCCCCCCCGTCTCTCCCCCCCCGTCTCTCCCCCCCCGTCTCTCCCCCCCGTCTCTCCCCCCCGTCTCTCCCCCCCGTCTCTCCTCCCCCCGTCTCTCCCCCCCCGTCTCTCCCCCCCGTCTCTCCCCCCCCGTCTCTCCCCCCCCGTCTCTCCCCCCCCGTCTCTCCCCCCCGTCTCTCCCCCCGTCTCTCCCCCCCCGTCTCTCCCCCCCCGTCTCTCCCCCCCGTCTCTCCCCCCCCCGTCTCTCCCCCCCCCGTCTCTCCCCCCCGTCTCTCCCCCCCGTCTCTCCCCCCCCGTCTCTCCCCCCCGTCTCTCCACCCCCGTCTCTCCCCCCCCGTCTCTCCCCCCCCGTCTCTCCCCCCCGTCTCTCCCCCCCCGTCTCTCCCCCCCGTCTCTCCCCCCGTCTCTCCCCCCCGTCTCTCCCCCCCCGTCTCTCCCCCCCGTCTCTCCCCCCCCGTCTCTCCCCCCCCGTCTCTCCCCCCCCGTCTCTCCCCCCCCGTCTCTCCCCCCCCGTCTCCCCCCCCGTCTCTCCCCCCCCGTCTCTCCCCCCCGTCTCTCCCCCCCGTCTCTCCCCCCCGTCTCTCCCCCCCCGTCTCTACCCCCCCGTCTCTCCCCCCTCCGTCTCTCCCCCCCCGTCTCTCCCCCCCCGTCTCTCCCCCCCGTCTCTCCCCCCCCGTCTCTCCCCCCCGTCTCTCCCCCCCCGTCTCTCCCCTCCCGTCTCTCCCCCCCCGTCTCTCCCCCCCCGTCTCGCCCCCCCCGTCTCTCCCCCCCGTCTCTCCCCCCCGTCTCTCCCCCCCCCGTCTCTCCCCCCCGTCTCTCCCCCTCCCGTCTCTCCCCCCGTCTCTCCCCCCCGTCTCTCCCCCCCCGTCTCTCCCCCCCCGTCTCTCCCCCCCCGTCTCTCCCCCCCGTCTCTCCCCCCCCGTCTCTCCCCCCCCGTCTCTCCCCCCCGTCTCTTCCCCCCCGTCTCTTCCCCCCCCGTCTCTTCCCCCCCGTCTCTCCCCCCCGTCTCTCCCCCCCCGTCTCTCCCCCCCCGTCTCTCCCCCCCGTCTCTCCCCCCCCGTCTCTCCCCCCCCCGTCTCTCCCCCCCCGTCTCTCCCCCCCCGTCTCTCCCCCCCGTCTCTCCCTCTACCCCCCCGCCTCTCCCTCTACCCCCCCGCCTCTCCCTCTACCCCCCCGCCTCTCCCTCTACCCCCCGCCTCTCCCTCTACACCCCCGCCTCTCCCTCTACACCCCCGCCTCTCCTTCTACATCCCCGCCTCTCCCTCCACCCCCGCCTCTCCCTCCACCCCCGCCTCTCCCTCTCTCCCTCTCTCCCTCTCCCCACCTGTCACCACCAGGCCACCGTGTCGTCAATGAGCCCCATCCGTCCCCATCCGTCCCCCGCCGGTCCCCCCCCTGTCCCCCACTCTGGCCCCATCCTGTCCCCATCCTGTCCCCACCTGTCCCCCTCTTATCCTCCCTGTCCCCCTATCTTGCCCGCCATCCCTATCTGCCCTACGAGTCCCCACCAATCCCGCTCTGATCCCTCTCTCCCCCTCAGTCCCTGTCTGTGGCCGTCTGCCCTCGCCGTTCCCCCTCTGCCCTCGCCGTTCCCCCTCTGCCCTCGCCGTTCCCCCTCTGTCCCATCTGTCCCCACCAGTCCACATCATTCCCATTCGATCCCCGTCAGTTGCCACCCAGCCCCATCAGTTGCTGCCCGGCCCCACCTGTTCCCCCCCCCCCAATTCCCATCATTTCCCATTCTATCCCCACTAGTCCCTCTCCGTCCCCCTCTCCATCCCCCACCAGTCCCCCCCCGCCGTTCCCCCCCCCGGCTCGCCCTATTCCCTCCAGTCCCCCTCTGTCCCTACCTCTCCCCAGTTGACCCCTCCATCACTAGTCCCCCTCTGTCCTCACTAGTCCCCCTCTGTCCTCACTAGTCCCCCTCTGTCCCCACCTGTCCCCACCCGTCCCCCTCTGTCCCCACCCGTCCCCCTCTGTCCCCACCCGTCCCCCTCCGTCCCCACCCGTCCCCCTCCGTCCCCACCCGTCCCCCGCCGTCCCCACCCGTCCCCACCCGTCCCCCGCCGTCCCCACCCGTCCCCATCTGTCCCCCTCTGTCCCCCTCTGTCCCCACCCGTCCCCCGCCGTCCACACCCGTCCCCATCCGTCCCCACCCGTCCCCCTCCGTCCCCACCCGTCCCCCGCCGTCCCCACCCGTCCCCCGCCGTCCCCACCCGTCCCCCGCCGTCCACACCCGTCCCCCGCCGTCCCCACCCGTCCCCCGCCGTCCCCGCCGTCCCCCGCCGTCCCCACCCGTCCCCCGCCGTCCCCACCCGTCCCCCGCCGTCCCCACCCGTCCCCGCCGTCCCCACCCGTCCCCCGCCGTCCCCACCCGTCCCCACCCGTCCCCCGCCGTCCCCCGCCGTCCCCCGCCGTCCCCGCCCGTCCCCCGCCGTCCCCCGCCGTCCCCCGCCGTCCCCCGCCGTCCCCCGCCGTCCGCCGCCGTCCGCCGCCGTCCCCCGCCGTCCGCCGCCGTCCCCCGCCGTCCCCCGCCGTCCGCCGCCGTCCCCAGCCGTCCGCCGCCGTCCCCAGCCGTCCGCCGCCGTCCCCAGCCGTCCGCCGCCGTCCCCACCCTGTCCCCGTCAGTCCCTGTCTGTCCCCGTCAGCCATCATCTGTCCACATTATTCCCCATCATGTCCCCACCTGTCCCCACCATTCCCATTCTATCCCCATCAGTTCCACCCATCCCCCTCTGTCCCCACCAGTTCCCACCTGTTGCCATCATTCCCATTCAGTCCACGTCAGTTCCCACCAGAACTCCTCTGTCCACAGCAGGCCACATCAGAACCCTGTATCCCCATCAGTCCCATTCACTCCCATTCACTCCCATTCTGTCCCCCTCTGTCCCTGCCAGTCCCCATCAGCCCCCATCAGCCATCATCTGTCCACATTATTCCCCATCTGTTCACACCAGTCCCCATCATTCCCATTCTATCCGCATTAGTCATCATGTTGCCACCAAATCGTCTGTCCTGACTGGTCCCCATCGGTTCCCCTCTGTCCCTACCAGCCCCCACCTGTCCCCATCAGAATCATCTGTCCCCATCTGTCACCGCCTGTTCACACCAGGCCCACCCGCCCCTACCTGTTCACACCAGGCCCACCAGCCCCTACCTGTTCACACCAGGCCCACCAGCCCCTACCTGTTCACACCAGGCCCACCCGCCCCTACCTGTTCACACCAGGCCCACCAGCCCCTACCTGTTCACACCAGGCCCACCCGCCCCTACCTGTTCACACCAGGCCCACCAGCCCCTACCTGTTCACACCAGGCCCACCCGCCCCTACCTGTTCACACCAGGCCCACCCGCCCCTACCTGTTCACACCAGGCCCACCCGCCCCTACCTGTTCACACCAGGCCCACCAGCCCCTACCTGTTCACACCAGGCCCACCCGCCCCTACCTGTTCACACCAGGCCCACCCGCCCCTACCTGTTCACACCAGGCCCACCCGCCCCTACCTGTTCACACCAGGCACACCCGCCCCTACCTGTTCACACCAGGCCCACCCGCCCCTACCTGTTCACACCAGGCCCACCAGCCCCTACCTGTTCACACCAGGCCCACCAGCCCCTACCTGTTCACACCAGGCCCACCCGCCCCTACCTGTTCACACCAGGCCCACCAGCCCCTACCTGTTCACACCAGGCCCACCAGCCCCTACCTGTTCACACCAGGCCCACCAGCCCCTACCTGTTCACACCAGGCCCACCAGCCCCTACCTGTTCACACCAGGCCCACCAGCCCCTACCTGTTCACACCAGGCCCACCAGCCCCTACCTGTTCACACCAGGCCCACCCGCCCCTACCTGTTCACACCAGGGCCACCCGCCCCTACCTGTTCACACCAGGCCCACCAGCCCCTACCTGTTCACACCAGACCCACCAGCCCCTACCTGTTCACACCAGGCCCACCCGCCCCTACCTGTTCACACCAGGCCCACCCGCCCCTACCTGTTCACACCAGGCCCACCCGCCCCCACCTGTTCACACCAGGCCCACCAGCCCCCACCTGTTCACACCAGGCCCACCAGCCCCCACCTGTTCACACCAGGCCCACCAGCCCCTACCTGTTCACACCAGGCCCACCAGCCCCTACCTGTTCACACCAGGCCCACCAGCCCCTACCTGTTCACACCAGGCCCACCCGCCCCTACCTGTTCACACCAGGCCCACCAGGCCCACCAGCCCCCACCTGTTCCCATCAGTTCCAATCTGTCCCCACCTGTCCCCATTGGTCCCCTCTGTCCCCACCAGTCCGCATCTGTCCCCACCCATCCCCCTCTGACCCCATTTCTCCCCGCCAGTCCCCCGTCCCCCCATTCTTTCCCTGCTCCCCCTCTCTCCCCACCGTTCCCCCCCGTCCCCCCCTGTCCCCACCCCGTCCTCCTCCTGTTCCCAGCGGTCCCCCTCTGTCCCCATCAGTTGTCATCAGAGTTCTCTGTTTACCCCCATCCCTCCCGTCCCCCTCTGTCCCCACCAGTCCACAACATTCCCCATCTGTTCCCACCAATTCCCCTCTATCCCCATCTGTTCCCACCAGTCCCCATCATTCCCATTCTGTCCCCGCCAGTCCCCCTCTGTCCCCGTCTGTTGCCATCTGTCGCCACCAGACCACACCTGTCCCCCCCCAATCCCCGTCAGTCGCCATTCATCCCCCCCGTCCCACCATTCCCATTCATCCCCCCCTGTCCCCACCATTCCCATTCGTCCCCCCCTGTCCCCACCATTCCCATTCATCCCCCCCTGTCCCCACCATTCCCATTCATCCCCACCGTCCCACCATTCCCATTCATACCCCCCTGTCCCCACCATTCCCATTCATCCCCACCATTCCCATTCATCCCCACCTGTCCCCACCATTCCCATTCATCCCCACCTGTCCCCACCATTCCCATTCATCCCCACCATTCCCATTCATCCCCCCCTGTCCCCACCATTCCCATTCATCCCCCCCTGTCCCCACCATTCCCATTCATCCCCCCCTGTCCCCACCATTCCCATTCATCCCCACCTGTCCCCACCATTCCCATTCATCCCCCCCGTCCCACCATTCCCATTCATCCCCCCCGTCCCACCATTCCCATTCATCCCCCCCGTCCCCACCATTCCCATTCATACCCCCCTGTCCCCACCATTCCCATTCATCCCCCCCTGTCCCCACCATTCCCATTCATCCCCCCCGTCCCACCATTCCCATTCATCCCCCCCGTCCCACCATTCCCATTCATCCCCCCCTGTCCCCACCATTCCCATTCATACCCCCCTGTCCCCACCATTCCCATTCATCCCCCCCTGTCCCCACCATTCCCATTCATCCCAACCATTCCCATTCATCGCCCCTGTCCCCACCATTCCCATTCATCCCCCCCTGTCCCCACCATTCCCATTCATCGCCCCTGTCCCCACCATTACCATTCATCCCCCCCTGTCCCCACCATTCCCATTCATCCCCCCCTGTCCCCACCATTCCCATTCATCCCCACCTGTCCCCACCATTCCCATTCATCACCCCCTGTCCCACCATTCCCATTCATCCCCCCCTGTCCCACCATTCCCATTCATCCCCCCCTGTCCCCACCATTCCCATTCATACCCCCCTGTCCCCACCATTCCCATTCATCCCCCCCTGTCCCCACCATTCCCATTCATTCCCACCATTCCCATTCATCCCCACCTGTCCCCACCATTCCCATTCATCCCCCCCTGTCCCCACCATTCCCATTCATCCCCACCATTCCCATTCATAAACACCTGTCCCCACCATTCCCATTCATCCCCACCTGTCCCCACCATTCCCATTCATCCCCACCATTCCCATTCATCCCCCCCTGTCCCACCATTCCCATTCATCCCCACCTGTCCCCACCATTCCCATTCGTCCCCACCTGTCCCCCACCATTCCCATTCATCCCCACCTGTCCCCACCATTCCCATTCGTCCCCCCCTGTCCCCACCATTCCCATTCATCCCCCCCTGTCCCGCCATTCCCATTCGTCCCCCCCTGTCCCCACCATTCCCATTCATCCCCACCTGTCCCCACCATTCCCATTCATCCCCACCATTCCCATTCATCCCCACCTGTCCCCACCATTCCCATTAATCCCCCCCCCTGTCCCCACCATTCCCATTCATCCCCCCCCTGTCCCCACCATTCCCATTCATCCCCCCCATCCCACCATTCCCATTCATCCCCACCTGTCCCCACCATTCCCATTCATCCCCACCTGTCCCCACCATTCCCATTCGTCCCCCCCTGTCCCCACCATTCCCATTCATCCCCCCCTGTCCCACCATTCCCATTCGTCCCCCCCTGTCCCCACCATTCCCATTCATCCCCCCCTGTCCCACCATTCCCATTCATCCCCCCCTGTCCCACCATTCCCATTCGTCCCCCCCTGTCCCCACCATTCCCATTCATCCCCCCCTGTCCCACCATTCCCATTCATCCCCACCTGTCCCCACCATTCCCATTCGTCCCCCCCTGTCCCCACCATTCCCATTCATCCCCCCCTGTCCCACCATTCCCATTCATCCCCCCTGTCCCACCATTCCCATTCGTCCCCCCCTGTCCCCACCATTCCCATTCATCCCCCCCCTGTCCCACCATTCCCATTCATCCCCACCTGTCCCCACCATTCCCATTCATCCCCACCTGTCCCCACCATTCCTATTCGTCCCCACCTGTCCCCACCATTCCCATTCATCCCCACCTGTCCCCATCAGTTCCCCCCCATCCCCCTTTGACCCCATCTCTCCCCATTTGTTCCTATCTCTCCCCATCTGACCCCGGCAGTCCCCCCGACCCCATCAGTCGCCATCAGAATTATCTGTCCCCCCCCCGTCCCCCCTCCCCCGTCACCACCAGTCCCCATCATTCCCATTCAGTCCCCCCCTGTTCCCACCAGTCCCCATTCGTTGCCACCAGACCCCATCTGTCGCCATCATTCCCATTCAGTCCCCACCCGTCGCCACCCGTCCCGACCCGTTCCCATCAAATCCTGAGGGTTCTCCCTGAATAAAACTGGAATAACCCGAACACTGAGATAACAACCAGAACCAGGTGAATGGGGAGGATTCTGCAGTGAGCATCTCCCTAGCCCCTGTCCCAATGTCAAAACACTCCCATGGTCACCCCCCTGCCCTGGTCAGTGTTATAATCCAGGACCAGAGCTCGGAATCAATGGGACCTTTGTTTTGGGATCAGGAATTTGCTTTCCCACCAAGACCATCTTCCCTTCCCCCACCCCTCTCTGCCTTCCACAAGGACCGTTCCCTTTGACACTCCTTGGGTTTGTATCACTCTCACCCCCCAAACCCCCAGGTACCTTCCCCTGTCACCAGAAAAGATACAAACCCTGCTGTTACACCCCCAGCCCCCTCAGCTCCATCCCGGGCCCCCAACCCCTTCTTCCAGGGGAGACAGAGGTTCACCTGCCTCTCCTCCAACCATGTTTCCAGCATCAGGTGCACCCGGTGTGGGCTTCTCGACATCAGGAAGACCCAATGGAAACTTAGGGAACGGTTCACTGAGCATCACACCGGGCCCAGAGGGGCTGACCAGGCCCCCCAGTCACCGCCCAGTTCACTTCCCCCCCAACATGACCATCCTCGACCTCCTGCATTACCACAACAAACCACACCACAAATTGGAGGAACAACATCTCATCCCCCTCCTGGGAAACCTACAGTCTGGAGGACTCAACACGGAGTCCTCCAGTTTCAAGTAACCTCCTTCCCCTGCTCCCTCCCATTGGATTCATTCCTCCCATTGTCCAACCAGGTGGGACCCTCTACCTGTCCTCACCCCCTTCGCCCTCATTTCCCCCACCCTGACCTGTTCCACCCCTTCGTCCTCCCTCCCCCTCACCCTCCCACCCTATCCTCCTTCCCCCCCATCCTCCCTCCCCCTCCCACCCCATCCTCCCTCCCCCTCCCACCCCATCCTCCCTCCCCCTCCCACCCCATCCTCCCTCCCCCTCCCCCCATCCTCCCTCCCCCTCCCCCCATCCTTCCTCCCCCTCCCTCCCCCCTTCGTCCTCCCTCCCCCCTTCGTCCTCCCTCCCCATCCTCCCATTCCCGCTACCTCCCTCCCCATTCCCTCTACCTCTCTCCCCACCCCCTCCCCACTCCCTCTACCTCTCTCCCCACCCCCTCCCCACTCCCTCTACCTCTCTCCCCACCCCCTCCCCACTCCCTCTACCTCTCTCCCCACCCCCTCCCCACTCCCTCTACCTCCCTCCCCACTCCCTCCCTCCCCACTCCCTCCCTCCCCCTTCCTCCCTCTACTATCGGTCCCTCTCTCCGTTGTTCCACTCCCTTTCCATTCTGTTTTTTGGCCCATCCGTCTTTTCTCTGGCCCCCTCCCTCCTTGTTCCTGCCCTCTGAACGTCCCCCTACGTATATAAAAGCCCCTCTGTGTCCTATATACCCTCCTCATTGTCCTCCCCCAATACCCGTCCAGGGGGTACAGGAGCCTGTGGGGACTGACTGAGACCAGAATCCCTGATGGCTCACAGTCCAGGAGGAGGATATTCAGCCCATCGTGTCTATCCCCCCTTCTATTAACGGCCCAGTGTCCTGCCCCCCTGGGTTTTGCCCCTGAATGGCCCCTGACTGAATCCCCGTTCTGAGAGAGACCGCTCCTCACTGATAGCCCACCGCGTCCCCACACAGTGAGCATGTGCAGACACTCACTGGCCTTTTGACTGACTGTGGATGGGCACAGCAAGATCCCACTCTCCAGCAATTTCGTCACTTCCCCCCCCCCCCCCCCATGCCCCAATCTCACTCAAAGGGGTTTTACCTGACACCCCCTGCTCCCTAGTGTTCCATAAGGATTCCCCCTAATTATTTGCCCTCCCAAAGTTTTGTCCCCACCCCTGGATGTTACGTCTGTTCCTAATTTGGCAGCACCCCCTCCCCCACCCACCCCTTTATGTTGGGGGGACACAGTGAGTACGTGCAGACACTCAGTGACCTTTTGAGGGACTGCTTCACTGCCCCTCACTCCCTGAGACAGGGACTTTACATAAACCTCCCCCCCATCACATTTTCACTCTATTGTGCCCCCCCCCCCGCCAATTATATTCCTGACCACAATTCCCAATCCCCCCATGTTCAGTCTCTCCCCCACTTCGGGGGGGGGGGTTTCCAGCCCGTCCCCATTTATTTCCCTTTCCAATCCACACCCCCACCAAATATTGCCCCCCAATATTCTGTTCCCCCTACATTTACCACCCCCTTCTTCTGTAACCCCACAGCCCCCCATCTTCGGTTAATTTGTGACCCCACCCACAATTTTCCACCCCCCTGGAATTTTCCAGCCCCCCCTATTTTCCCCTCCTTCCCCAATCTAATTGCCCCTCTCCCCCTGTGTACCTTCATTTACTCCCTACCCACCCCACTGTCCCCTCTGCCCATACTCCCCTATCTCTGTATAAAAGCCCCCCCCCCCCCCCCCCCCCCCCCCCTCTGTGTCTCCATTGTGTACAATTCTCCCACCCTCCCTCACCACCCCCCACCCCTCACTGTGTCCCAGGCCCTGGGCTGGGGGGGGGGAGCACAGGGAGTATGTGCAGAGACTTACCGGCCATTCGACTGTGTGTGTCTTCATGCACAGCAAGATCCCAGTCCCCAGGCTTCCCCCTGCCCCACTCCACCCTGAGAAAGGGGCTTTCTTTCCCCCCACCCACACCCACAGTTTTGACAACAACAGGAGTCCCAGGGAACAGCAAGATCCCACTGTGTTTATGATACGTGCAATACCACACGATACTGAGTCCAAATCTCCCTTCGGGACAGGAGGACAGGGAGGGAGGGCTGGGGGCATACAGACAGATAGAGAGAGGGACAGAGACCGAGGTGGGGAGAGAACACAAACAAGATTAGGGACAGAGAAATGGAGACAGACACAGAAAGAGAGAAAATCCCAGGGTTGGCGGTGTGAGGGAGGGAGACAGGGAGATGGAAGTTGATTAAATCCGAGCCAAGATCTTTTGAATCAAAAAACAAGAAAAACAAACAAAATCCCATCACTGAGTGACTTCCCAAAGCTCCCCATTTTATCAGCACTTCCCCCTGATTTTAAACCCAGAGAATGGGAACAGATTTCACTGGGACCCAGGGGGTCAATGCTTCTGACTGAGACCCCCAACCCCACCCCCAAGGGTTTATATTCTGAGACTCGATGGAAGGGAGTTGGTCTCAGAGCCTGGATCTTGTCCCTCCCTCCGTGTTTAACCTGCCCCCCTCCAGCTGCTTCTCTCCCTCTCTCCCACCTTCCCTCACACTGTCTCTCTTTCTCCTTCACTCCTTCCCATCTGTTTCCCTCTCTCATTCTCTCTCTTCTCCCCCACCTCTCTCTCCCTGTCCCTATCCCCCTCTCCATCTCTCCGCTCAGCTTCCTCCTGTTCTCGAGAATGATTGTTCTCTCTCTCTCTCTCTCTCTCTCTCTCTCTCTCTCCATTCCCCTCCGTTCTGATTGAAATGCCCTCCCCTCCCTCCCTCCCATTTAAAGTGTGTTCCCATCTCCCCGCCCTGTCCTGTAGACATTAGCCCCCTCACTATCACATTGTGGAGGGAGGGGGAGGAGAGGTGGGGCGGGGGGTGGTCTGGGCTGGGGAAAGGAGGGATGATACACCCCACCCACTATCAGACCATCAGCAAACGGAGCCCGGGCCCTTTGGACAGACTCCTGTGATGTGTAAGGGGCAACCTGCAGGCTGAGGGGCGCACAGCAAGATCCAACAGGAAGCTGGGTGTGGCATACCTGGGGTATTTCCTCATCTTTACCCCCTGCGAGAACTAGTGCCATCCCCCAGCAACAACCCCTCCCCATATCAACCACTCCACAAGCAAAATGCCCCCCATGTAATTTTCACACAGCAAGATCCCAATAATACCATCACTTTCCAAATCCAGTTTCTGATCATGAGTCTCTCTCTGTCTGTCTCTCCCCTGCCTGGAATCCCACATCCTGTCCTCCACACCCCCTCCCCATTAAAATG